>NW_012028368.1:7008-12155 GCF_000956235.1 Wasmannia auropunctata | reverse complement strand
ATACGCGTTTATTCGTCAATCTTTAAAAATTAATGTCTCGTTTACGATTGCGAATTTTGCAAAATGGTAGAGGACTTTTCGATTCAGTTTAGTCCGTTCAACCTACCTATGAACGGTGATACACCTATTATGAGACACCCTGTATATATATGGGGCATTCTCTGTCAAGCGGGCCACCCATTTTGCCCACTTCAATTTTTGATAAAATACTTCAAAAGGTCTTAACATTTTTTTGATGCTGTATGGTCTTTTTAAAAATTCAAAATGGCAGATCCAGAATCATGACTGGAATGAAATGTCGTTAAAAAATTTTTAGAACAAACTTAATTACTGAAGCACAGGGGGCTAAAAAATTTTTCTATTTCCATAAATTAAGGTTTGGGGGTCGTGAATACGAATCCGCAGTCATAATTATAAAATTTACAATAGCAAATCCAATATGACGATCAAACTTCAAATAATGCAAATTCCATTATTTTCATATTTTATCTACCATATTGGTTCAACAGCCTTAAACTTTAATTAAAAATAATTTGTAATCAGAAACCCAATAAACCAATGTCTACACATTGATATCCAAAAAAATCTTCCAACTTGAACGTTACGAGATGCACTGAGCCATATTCCATCTACCATATTGGATTCGATATCCCGAATCCTGCTTTAATAACTGAAAATTCCATGATTATAGCGACCCAAAAAACTACAGTTTGATGAGTCTTGTGCAAAGAATTTGCATTATTTGAAGATTGGCTGAGTTTGGCCGGCATATTAGATTCACCATTGTTTTATAATTATGACTGCGAATTCGTATTCAGTGATCCTCAAAAACCTTAATTATATTTATGGAAATAGGAAAATTTTCTAACCCCCTGTGTTTCAATAATTAAAGTTTGTTTCAAAAATTTTTTGACGACAGTCCATTCTAGTCGCGATTCTGGATCTGCCATCTTGAATTTTTAAAAAGACCATACAGCATAAAAAAGTAGACATTTCAACGAAAATTTTAACACCTTTCGAAGTATTTTATTTCAAAAATTAAATTGAACTATTTTGTCTTAAAAATTGAAAATATGTGTATATTTTATATACATATGTATTTAATATTTATTATGCACTTTTGACTAATTATTTTTTGTACAAGGAATTGTCTCTTCGTCCGGTTGTATTATAAGTTTTCCTTCATTCTTACACGCACGCACATACGCACGCACGCACGCACGCACGCACGCACGCACGCACGCACGCACGCACGCACGCACGCACGCACGCACGCACGCACGCACGCACGCACGCACGCACGCACGCACGCACGCACGCACATACACACACACACACACATACACACACATTATATTATTTAAATATATAAATACAAAATTTATACGTACAAATACATTAACCATATTATAATATATATTAATATTTTCTACATATTTTATGTTGTATAATATATAATATATTACATACCGTCAAAATCTACTGTACCGGAACCATCCGTGTCGATCTCCGCGATTATTCCATCAAGATCGGAACTGGTAAGTTTATCGTCAAGCGCCGCTAAAATTTCTTTCAATGTAGCTGTGGTAATATATCCATTACCTTCACGATCGTACAATCGAAATGCTTCTTTCAATTCTTCCTGCATTGCTTCCGCATCCTCCTCTTCAAGAAACCGACCGGCGATCTTACAAAAACCATCAAAATTTACTTTGCCAGCACCTTCGGGATCATTCTCCTCGATCAAAGTATTTAATTCGCCATCGTCAAACAGTTGTCCCATTGTATTTAATATCGTTGAGATTTTCATAGTCTCAATGAAACCACTTTTTGTTGTATCGAACATTTGAAACGCCTTACGCATCACAGCCACTTTTTGATCATCTTCCTCCTGTGAATGTCCAAATAGAAAATTTCGAGTTTACTTTTACTTATAATAGAAAAAGATTATAAATAGTAAATACTAATAAATTGAGATGATCTCTTTACAATAATTTTTAAATTATTATAATTTTTTAGTTATTTTTTTACCTGGAAAATAAGAATTTTTCTCATAGATAGCACTACTTAATATTTTAGTTTATATGTTGTTTTTTAATGTAAAATTTTTTATATGATTTCTACGAATCGAATGTTTAATTCACAAGTTTTGTTTTTGCTAAATAAACTATTTCCGAGATTATCTCTTTAGCCTTACCATGATGATTAATAAGGAAACCTTTACACCGTATTAGGCAAAACCACCAATATACGCACGACGAAGAACGGTCGGCGGACTTGAAGAGAATTGGTTCTTCCGTCTCAGTATAAAGACTTCCTCTCCGCAATTGCTAAACCAGCTAGAAAGACGACGTATGCAAAAATAGAGCGGCGACGCCGACGAAAAATGAAATATGTTATAAGTGAATTCCGCGATCTCTTCACGTTGTCGTTTATACGAAGATCGTGCAAATATTATTATATCGTGCGATTATTGATAATTTTGACACGGCCTATAGATATGTTAAAGAAATAATTACATTCACTAAATGCATTCATTCATCGACTTTTCGACAAAGCATAGTAAAAAAGATATAGTTGTCCCTAATGAAATATTTTCTTAGAATTCTTCACATACTTTTTCAAAACTATTATATAATTATTATTACTTTTTAGAAAATTTATTAAATTTTTTACCTGTTTCAGCATTTATTTAAAATGCTAAGAAAATCTACATCTCTATCAAAATTGCATGTATGTAAATTCTGAAATATTTTAAGATTTCTCAGTCTATAATTTCCTATGAAAACTTATAAAATCTGAAATGTAAAATATTTTTTAGAAATCTTCATAAATTTAAAATATGAAAAATCCTTAAAAATATTATGTGATATTATAAGAAATTTTTTAATTAAAGGAGCGCATCATCTGTTTCTAGTTTTATATAGTGTTCATTTAGCGACGAAACATTAGTCACTATTATTTATATATCAAAACTTGCGAAAAATCATTAAATTTTAATAATTATGTCTCTCTAATAATCAACACATTCGAAGGATTTTCAAGATGCTGTATTGTCGTAAAACAAATAATATATAGGTATAAGGAAAATGTATAAAATTAACAGTATTCAGTGTAGATAGTATAATATATAAAAATAAATTCGTACTTATGGAAAGATAGAAAGATAAAGAGAAAAAGATAGAATGACAGTCATTATAATAGTTGTTTACGTAAATAGTATACAATACTTTTATATTTGCATGATAAAAATAGAGAAATAGTATAATTCCAATACTATATTCACGCTGAAACAAAAACGAAAATTGGCCTCGCTCGAACTATTTCGTCGTGTAATCGTCTATCGGGTGATATTCCAAGTTTGAAATAGGGCAACATATTGCCGTTCTTAGGCCACTGCCTACGCGTTCCGTGGTTGCAAACCGTTACAACGCGACTCTATCTAGCATGCAACTAGAATGATGTAAAAATATATCAGGTCGCTCCTTTTGGCTTCTCTCGTGCGGACGATTCATTACTTACCGTTCGCGCACTTTTCAGGCGCAGAAAAAAAAGAAAAATTAAGAGATATATCTTTTCCATTTAGATGTTCGATTTACATAAATTCATCATAATTGCAATCTTCTTAAGTGAATGTGAATATCGCATTATGATTATTTTATCGCTGATGTAATTTGGAATTGTGCATGATTTTATATCGTAAATGCACAATTCCATTTGAATCGGGTGCCATTTTATTTCATATCGTACACTGCAATTGCATATATATGTATATATATATATATATATATATATATATACATACACATAGTTAAAAAAAAAAGTATTTAATAATTGGAAACCAAATGTCCATTCGTAACATTTAAATCATATATTTATATCATAAAAATAATTTTCGTATTATCATTCTTATATAAATATTTAATAAATAAATATTTTATTGTTAGTATGATTTCGGGCTGTATTTGCTGTTTTTAATGCAGGCATACTTTTAAATAGTATGCAATTTTGAGTCATATGCGATAATTAAAAATCAAATCAATGCAATATGATTCAAGAAAAAAATTGCGTTGCTAACGTTATAAAATCGCAGAATCGTATATCTCTCTATCTTCATTGCTCCATTGCTCAGTCGCTAAATTGTAATATCAATCGAAATCGAAAATTGCTTGATTGGCATAGCATTTACCTCGCGTAAAGAAAGATAAATTATTTTATAATATCCGAAATATAATATACACTAAATAATCTTATGAGAAATATTTTTGGTGTACCCACGCGTCGCCAACCGAGATAAATCCGATGACTATTGCATTATCGTGCCAAATTTTGCGAAGCAATTTTACTCGTACTAAATTAACGGGATTTCTCAATTCTAACATCACGCGCGCAGATATTTCTTCACAAAGAATAAAAATGTTTTATTTTTTAATTAAGGCATCCCAAACATATATCCAAATTTCACATTTAATATCCTTTAGAATAAAGAGTGTAGAAATATCAATTAATATGGGCAAAACAGTACATTTGTAGTAATTATGTTTTTTAAAAGAAATTGTTTAATTTAATACTAATATCAAGGAAATTATCAAATTTGTAGTTCTTTAAGACTAATAAGTATCAGTTTAACACATTCAAATTTTGTGAAAGTGTTATTAAGAAAGAGAGTTATTTCACAAAGTACATAATTAAAAAATATAATAACAAAAATCAGAAATCGCGAAACTAGAGAATATTGAGGAGATGATTGTCAGGATAATGTTTTAATTAAAGATTGTCAAGAAAAAAATTAAAGAATTACTCCGAATTGATAATTATACTCATTGATGAAAGTATAAATAAAGCAATAATTGGAGCTTACTCTCAATATATCCAATCTGTTGAATATCCTATAAAATTGATTATGCAAAGAATTGTGAAGACTTTTTTTAGCTTGTAAAATCCAATTTGAGTCGCTATAAAAAATATATTTTAGCATTTTAGCGCATATTTACTATCAATGAGTTTATGAGTTATTGGTTTTATTGTACTGATACGTTCTTATTGGCAGTTTGAGATATTTCGATTGGATACGTTTAGTGGAATGACCATATATATATATATATATATATATATATATATATATATATATATACACTCCGCGCCAA
>NW_012028368.1:4337-6232 GCF_000956235.1 Wasmannia auropunctata | reverse complement strand
GCCAAAATTAAAGGATCACCTATTCTGGTCGCTAAAAATAGGCAAATTTCAAAAGAGTGTAACTTCATAAAAAATGATCGTAACAGAATGATCCAAAAGGCATTTTACAGCTTGAAGTCTCTACTTTCGAAATCCATAATTCATTAAATGACTTACTGATTCTTTACAAAGTTGCACAGATGCAAATAGAGATACATCAAATCTAAAAATTTTTTACTAAGTTTGCAAAGTTCCATGGAGTGCAATAGAAATTGCATACAAATGTGACTTACACCGTTCGAAAGCGTGAATCTTTACCTTTAATTTGCGTACTCGATGAGCATTGTGCGATTTTATTTCACCGAGTTATTCAATATGAAAGCAAAAATGGTCCTTTTCACTTCAATATTGAATAACTCAGTGAAAAAAAATCGCACAATATCGAGTACGCAAATTAAAAGTGAAGATTCACACTTTCGAACGCTGTAAGTCGCATTTGTATGCTAATTTTATTTTACTTTCTGGAACTTCGCAAAGTTCGTAAAAAATTGTCAAATATCAAAATTCTTTCCAAAATTTAAAAGGTTCCATCATCCCAATTAAAAATCGCACATAAATGAAGTTTATAGTTTTCGAAAGCGTGAATCTTTAGCTTTAATTTGAATACTCGCGATTAGCATTGCGCGATTTTTTTTTACCGAGTTACTCAACATTGAATATCTCGATGAAAAAAAATCGCAAAATGCTCAACAAGTGCGCAAATTAAAGGCAAAGATTCACGCTTTCAAAAGCTGTAAACTGCATTTGTGTGCGATTTTTAATTCATGTCAAGGAGCCTTGCAAAATTCGTAACAAACTTTTCGTATTTTTATTTGGTTTTAATTTTCAATTTCGGGTTAAGTTGAATTTTTTAATTGAAAAAAAATTTGCAACTCCGAAGATTCGATAGACTTTGCAAAATTTTCGAAGTTCAAAGCGTTCTTAAATTTGAACTTCGTTTTTTAGTGCAAAAGCATCTTCGAGAAATATCAACGTGAAAAAATGGAAAGATTTCGCTCTTTAAAACGAGCCCAGAAAGATTGTTTTACGATTTTTTTTTTCACGAAGTCACCACAATTCAAATATCGACGATTTTTTAACAATAACTTACGTAGTGAACAATTCAAAATTAGCAACAGCAAAATTATAAAGATCTCCTATTCTACTCTTTTAAAAGGAGTGTAATACCAAAAATAAAAATAAAAAATAAAAAAATGACAAATTACAGTAAAATTTTCCAAAAGCATTTTATAACTTATTGTTAGTCTTTACTTTTTATGTCGATTTTAAAAAATGTTTTTACTGATCTTTTACGAAGCTATACAGACACAAATAAAAATGCGATAAAGTTTGTTACAAATTTTGCAAAGCTCCTTAACATGAATTAAAAATAGCACACAAATGCAGTTTACATCATTTGAAAGCGTGAATCTTTGCTTTTAATTTGCGCACTCGTTGAACATTTTGCAATTTTTTTTCACCGAGTTGTTCAATGTTGAAGCATAAGAATCATTTTTACTTCAATGTTGAGTAACTTGATAAAAAAAATCGCACAATACTGATCGAGTGCTCAAATTAAAGTTAAAAATTCACGCTCTCAAAAACTGTAAACTTCATTTATGTGCGATTTTTAATTCGGATGATGGAACCTTTCAAATTTTGGAAAGAATTTTGATATTTGACAGATCTTTTTTACGAACTTTGCGAAGTTCCAGAAAGTAAAATAAAATTAGCTTATAAATGCGATTTACAATGTTCGAAAGCGTGAATCTTCACCTTTAATTTGCGTACTCGATGAGTATTGTGCGATTTTTTTTCACCGAGTTATTTAACATTGAAGTGAAAAGGACCATTTTTGCTTTCATATTGAATAACTC
>NW_012028368.1:3088-4317 GCF_000956235.1 Wasmannia auropunctata | reverse complement strand
TATATATATATATATATATACGTTTCGCGTTAAATGGGCTACAGCTCCTTTCAAAAATTGATGGAAAAAACGTTTGAGGTCTCAAAATATTTGTATCTTGTGTAGTTTTGAATGCAACATGGCCTCTTGGGGATCTTTAATTTTGTTGTTGCATAAACCAAGCCAACGGCACATTCGACATTTTGTGGAAGTTGAAAATTAAAGCAAATCCTTTAAAATCTTTATTAAAAAATAAGCCATGATTTCTTTTGCCATTTTATTGCAATATGAAAAATAGTTTTGTAAAAATGTCGAACGTGCCGCTGGCTTGGGTTATGCTAATGCAACAGGAAAATTAAAGATCCTCTAGCTATTCTTCAAAGAAGAGTGTAATATCATTTAAAAAATGATAAATTACAATAAAATTTCAAAAACATTTACAATTTAGTCTTTACTTTTTATATCGACTTTAAAGAAAGTTTTACTGATCTTTTACGGAATAATACGGAATTAAAAATGCGACACACTTTGTTACGAATTTTGCAAGGGTCCTCGACATGAATTAAAAATCGCACACGAATGCAATTTACAGCATTTAAAAGCGTATATCTTTACCTTCAATTTGCGCACTCGTTGAGCATTTTGCGATTTTTTGTCAAGAGTTATACAATGTTGAAGCATATAAGAATCATTTTTACTTCAATGTTGAGTAACTCGGTGAAAAAAAAATCGCATAATACTCAACGAGTGCGCAAATTAAAGCTAAAGATTCACGCTTTTGAAAACTGTAAACTGCATTTATGCGCGATTTTTAATTCGGATTATGGAACCTTGCAATGATGTTTGGAGAAGATTTTGATATTTGACAGATTTTTTTTACGAACTTTGCGAAGTTCTATAGAGTAAAAATCGCATACAAATGCGACTTACAACGCTCGAAAGCGTGAATCTTTATCTTTAATTTGCGCATTCGATGAGTATTATGCAATTTTTTGCACCGAATTACTCAACATTGAAATAAGAAGGACCGTTTTTGTTTTCGAATATAACTCAATAAAAAAAGATCGCATAATGCTCATCGAGTGCGCAAATTAAAGATAAAGATTCATGCTTTCGAGCGTTGTAAGTTGCATTTGTATGCGATTTTTATTTCACTCCATGGAACTTCGCAAATTTAGTAAAAAATTTTTAGATTTGATGCATCTCCATTTGCATCCGTGTAGTTTCGTAAAGAATCAGTAAGTCATTTA
>NW_012028368.1:0-3068 GCF_000956235.1 Wasmannia auropunctata | reverse complement strand
CGTGTGCTCTTCCGATCTACTTTAAGCTGTAAAATGCTTATTTGATCATTCTGTTGATCATTTTTTACGAAGTTACACTCATTTGAAATTTGCCTATTTTTAACGATCAGAATAGGTGATCCTTTAATTTTTCCATTGAGTGTGTATGTATATATGGGACGTTTCGCGTCAATTAGCGGACCACATCTCTTTCCAAAAATTAATGCAATGGAAAAAAATGTTTAAGGTCTCAAAATATTCGTATACTAGTGTAGTTTCGAATGGGACATGGCGTTTTGAAAATATGGCGGCTCAAATATGGCGCTTAAAATCCGCAAAAGTCATGAATGATCTTACAACATTTCTTCGATTAATCTTTCATTTTTACTACAAATTCCTTTGTCCCACCACTACATTTCATGTCTATTTCAATCCTGCAAAAGGATTTTCAATTCCGTTCAATCAATTCGGAGATTATTCATATAACTGCGTAATATTGGTATAATTCCGACCAGCATCGCCTTAATTGCTCACCTTTATAAATTATTACCTAGCCTTGATAAAACTATCCTGTAAAATCTGTCAACATTGGAAACTGGATTGCTAAATCAATCACAGCTATCAACCATGTCGACTATCAACATCGTTATAAAATCATACCAGTATATATAGATTTTTTAAATATCTTTCAAATAAAATCAATAACAGAGCTGACGAGCCAAGCTTATATAGGTGTATATACATGCTAATAATATGTATTAACTGAGATGGTAAACAATCTTTAATATAATATAATTAACATACAAAATATACGAAACGTTTCGACCCTTTTATATATAAGCGGTCATCCTCAGTGGAAATATAACCAAATTAAATACAAAACTTACATTATACATCAAAACATTCGCTCACAATTTATATTAGTCTGATATATGCTTTACAAAAATATTGCCTTGTCGTCTAGATCTTTTGGAAAGCGTCATCCTTAATTAATAGTCCATCCATATTAGAAACCACATCAGATTAATATAAATTGCGAGCGAATGCGTTGGTAGTTTTGTATTTAATTTGTTATATTCCCATTGAGGATGACGGCATATGTAAAAGGATTGAAACGTTATTGTATATATATTGTGTATATTTTGTATGTTAATTATTTATATTATATTAAAGATGTTTACCATCTCAATACATATTATTAGCATGTACATCTAGCTTATTGGCGCGTCATTTCTGTTATTAATTTTATTTGAATTTATTCCTATGAGTTTCTTATAAATTATTTCATTTTAAATATCTTTGTTATTTTTAAGTTCTACTATTGATTAACATATTGCAACATCCGTTTTTCACAATAGTCGATAATCTATTTGGTCTTTACACATATTAACTGCACCTATGTATAAACATTATTTGTACGTGTTATATGAAAACAAATTGAAGAGATCAGTACAACTTTCAGACGAAATTATGAAATAATAAGTCAACTGTCATATTATACAACTTCATGTTTTATTTTTAAGACTGTATTAAAGATGATTAATAATTAATATTTTTTTTATTTTACGTGACACATATATTTATTGTGTTTGATATACTTCATATGTATGTAAAATAAAAAGAGTATAAATTAATTGTCATATGTAAACCTCATTTTTTAATTTTATTTTAGTTTATAGCTCGATGTTATTTATGTTATGTTTATCAGTATTTGTCTATAAATACTCCGAATTTCTAATTATGTATTATTATTTACTACCAAAATTTAATTAACCGAATTAGTTTTATATTGTATGTACACTATATATTTTACAATCGCGGCTGGTGAAGACTGATTGTGAGTGAAGTACAAACTTGTTGCGCCGCTATACATTGTGTTAATTTAAAACTGAAAAAATAAATTTTTATCATGACTAATTGAACAGTTCTTTTTTAATTTATCAATTTTTCTTTTATTTCTTTACTTTGACCTCTTTTCAATATATTGTCATTTATTTATTTTTTTTTAACTAAATAATTCCTAGCTAGCGCTTGGCAATTAGTTTCGACGAAATTTTAGATCTCAACTATCCGGATAATTCGAATATTCAAACCTGAATAATCATATCCAAGTACCTATATGTAAATATTCACTATCTTTGCAGTAATAGTTAATAAAACATCTACATAGTAATAATACATCATACATGCAATACTAAAATGAAAACAACAAAAAATATAATGTTATACTTATATAATATACCAAATATTGAAATGTGCGCAACATATTGAGCTTTAATTTCGTTATTTTTACAAGAAATCCTGCAATAGACCTAAAACTGAAAAATAGAAATCATTATGGAAGAGTAAAAAACATAGACAATAAATTATTTTGTATCGACAAATTTTCTGCATGCTTTCATATGTGAAACCATACACCAAATCTCATATTATCTTAAAACTCCAAATGAATAAGCTTTTTACAATTATATCGATAGTGTGTACAAATATACATGATATAGTAAAGACGAATACCAATTGTATGTACGAATAGTTTCAAAGTGCGGAGATATTAGAAACAGATGCTAAGAATAAATAAACGCATGACAAGAGCAAGAGCTTGTAAAATCATTTCAGCTATATTTCACTCTGTTTTAAAATGCGCCTCACAGAAAATTTTTTCACCATATTTTACGATATACGTCGTTTAGATTAGGGATAGTTTAGCGGCAATAACAGACATATTTGTTGAACGCATTTGTTAAATTTGTTGTTTAATTTATAATATCGATAAAAAATTTTTATATTAAAGATATTTTTGAGAATTATAATAATATTAAATAAATCATTGAAAAGGTTGACAATATTTAACATTTTAAAAGATGACATACGTACATCATCAATAAATTTATAGTAAAATTTTGCAGGAAAAAATATATTCATAGATTACATATCAAAATATCTATAATGTCGATAAAGAAATGTTATATTAAAGAAATTTCTGAGAATCATGACGCTATTAAATAAATATTAAAAAATTTGTAAGAAAAATTTTATATTTTAAAAGATGACGTATGTACATACACACTGGTAAAGTAACAAAATCTTGC
>NW_012028367.1:2561-3383 GCF_000956235.1 Wasmannia auropunctata | reverse complement strand
AGATACCGTTCCGAATTGCGGGGGCGCGTGATCCGGGCACGACTTCCTGATCATGCCACCCTCGGCAGCGAAATGCTGCTGGGGCATCGACGTNTGGGCCAAAATCGGTCGACCACTCCCGCCGCCCCCCGTCGATCGCGCTCTTTGTCCGTACACCGAGGCCACGGCTGGAAACACGACCGCGGACTCAGAGTCGGAGGGGCACCGTTTGCACGAATTCCTCGACACCGAGTTACCCCGTTTCAATGCCGTGAACGGCCCCACCACATACGCCGAACACCACATTCGCGTCAAAGCCGGTACACCACCGATTAAACAGCGATACCGCCCGCGAAACCCCGCGATGCAGGCTATCATCGACACCGAAGTGGACAAAATGCTAGCCGACGGGGTCATAGAGCGGTCCAACAGTCCGTGGAGCTCGCCGGTCGTCGTCGTCAAGAAAAAAGACGGCAAATACAGGTTCTGTATCGACTTCCGGCGAGTCAACGACGTTACCGAGCCGGACGCGTACCCCCTCCCGCAAATCGCAGCGACGCTGGATAAGCTCCGGGGGGCCCAGTACTTATCCACGCTGGACTTGAAGAACGGCTATTGGCAGGTCCCTCTTTCCGCCGCCAGCCGTCCAGTGACCGCGTTCACCGTACCAGGGAAAGGGCTCTTTCAATTCCGGGTAATGCCCTTCGGGTTACATTCCGCCCCAGCCACCTTCCAAAGATTACTAGATACGGTCCTGGGCCCGGAACTTGAACCACGCGTGTTCGTTTATCTGGACGATATCGTCATAGCAACCCGTACGTTCGACGAGCATCTGGACACGCT
>NW_012028367.1:0-372 GCF_000956235.1 Wasmannia auropunctata | reverse complement strand
TGCTGCTACCCGGATATATGGAATAGCAGCACAAACAAGCAGAGAGACTCAAGTACGAAGAACCCAGGTTCAAAACCCAGCAAGGACTAGATTCCCAAAAAGAAAAAAAAAGAAAAAAAAACAACAACCAGAGAGAATCTACGCCACGCACCTACCACGGACACCGGGCGACCCCCGGCCGCACGCAGGCCATGGCAAGCGACGACATCATCGCCGAGATCGACGCACTCCTCGACAACGTCGAGGAGTACGACCCAGCACGACCAGAAATGGCGCTCGGAGTACGACCGAAAGAAAGGGAGGGCGGAAAATTAGAGCCGCCACCACCGACCACTCGCCGTACAGTACCCACGGTGGGTTGTGTGGTACAAC
>NW_012028366.1:8165-9286 GCF_000956235.1 Wasmannia auropunctata | reverse complement strand
CGGGTCGAGACCGACGCGTTCGTGCTACGTCGACTGACTAACCTCCTCCCCACCAGACACAACGCGGAGACGGCCTGGCCTCACCTGACGGACCTTCAGCTCGCGGACCCGGACTTCGCAGTGCCGGCAGAGGTGGACGTCATTCTGGGAGTCGACGTTTATAGCCAGGTGGTCCGCGGAGAGATTTGTCGCGGTGAACCCGGAGCACCCACGGCCCAACTCACGGCTTTTGGATGGGTCTTAATGGGGGCGCTGCCTTTCAGCGAGGCGCTGCCCTCGCCTGCCGGTTCGCTTAGGGTGTCCGTGAACGTCGCCCAACCGGCAGAGGAGCTGTCCACCATCCTGCGTCGGTTCTGGGAAATGGAGGAGTTTCCAGAGAAGCCGATCCTGACCCCAGACGAGGAGTGGACTGAAAACCACTACAAGGAAACCCACTCCCGGGACGCGAACGGAAGATATGTCGTCCGCCTTCCACGGGTGCAAGGTCGTGTACCGCGACTTGCAGACTCGCGGGCGGCGGCGCTCTCTATGCTGCTGAGCTCGGAGCGTCGTATGACCAAGCAGTGCGATCTGCGGAAGCGATATACGGCCTTCATGGTGGAATATCTTGCCCTGGGCCATATGGATCCGATCCCGGTCGGAACCCCCAGTCCCGCTACTACTTACTATCTGCCGAATCACGCGGTGTTTAAGGCCGGAGACGTAGCCGGGAAAATACGCGTGGTTTTTAACGCGTCCTGCCGTACGTCCTCCGGCCACTCGTTAAATGACTGTTTGTTGCCAGGGCCTAGACTGCAGACCGACTTATGGCTGGTCTTGTCCCGATGGAGATGGCTAAAGGTGGTCTTCATCGCCGATATTGTTAAAATGTTCAGGGAGATCCTGGTTCACCCCGAGGATTTGGACTTGCAGCGAGGATTTGTACTCTGGCGTGCCGATCCCGCTGAGGAGGTCAGAGAATTCCGCTTTCAAACCGTGACCTACGGAACAAGCTCTGCTTCCTTCTTAGCACTACGGACCCTGCAGCAGCTCGCGCGCGATGAGGCCGCTCGCTTCCCGCTGGGCGCTGCTGCCCTAATGCGCCACTCTTATGTGGACGATATTTTATCGGGAGCCGACGA
>NW_012028366.1:0-537 GCF_000956235.1 Wasmannia auropunctata | reverse complement strand
GGCCCTCTCGTCTCGCGGAATTGGCGACTTGACTAATTAGCGACGTTCGTCTCACCGAATGCTCTCCAGCTCCTCACTCTCCTCGTCTCTCGAAACTCGACTCTGATCTTTACGATTTGGCTCGGCGGTGGATCCTGCGTCCCTTACAATAGTCCGTCAGGTCTCTCAAACGATCACGGCACGAGTGCCGGTCCTTCGCAGCGCCGGGAGCACGGTGGTAGCGGGGCCATCTGCCGGTTTCCGCTATCTCTTCCCGTCACGTGAGTCCCTCTTTCGCGACCCCCTGCGCCGCAGGAGGGTAGCGTCAGTCGCGGGCCCCGTGATAACGGGCGCGAAGTTTTAAAGTTGACTTGCTGGGAGGGTTTCAGGCCCTCGATACGTGGAGCGAGCCCTCTTCAGCTCTCCTGCGCCCTTGCACTATCGGGGCCTCCTGGCAGGGCCGTCGGCTCGCTCCGAAAACTCTGTAAAAGATAACAGTAGTAAGAGGGCTCCGTGAAGGCAGAAAGAAAGAAGGTAATTACGTGACCTGTGCTCCCG
>NW_012028365.1:45525-62140 GCF_000956235.1 Wasmannia auropunctata | reverse complement strand
TTATGTCCCCCTTGAAGTCCGAAAACTTTTGTCTGAAAAATTTTTCTCTCCCGGGCTTGATTTTCGAGATATTCGACTGGATGGATTAAAATGGTCCATCCTGTATATATACAAATAACTAAATTATAATATTGTTATATTATTACGATGGAATTACCTCCTTTCAAATGTGGGTTTTAAACAAAATTTACCAATATTGCAAAATATGTAGTTTTATCTTAAAAAAGTCATGAAATTTTACATCAATATGTTTCTAATTTTTTCAATATTAAATCATGTTTATCAAAATAATTGAGCATAGAGGCATTTTTTAAGTCTTATAATTAACTCTGTTTAATTACTCGATCGTGTTTTGTCATTTAAAAGTCATAAGATATTCTTCGAGCGGAACATCTTACAATTAGTATTTTCTCCCGTTGAAGTGCGCTTTATTTCAATCTAAGTTAGCGCGTCAGGGTGTAATCTTGGACAAAATATACGGAGGTTCAGAACAGAGGAGACTACCTCGCGTTATATATTTTGTTGATAAACCCTTAGGTTTAGTTAGTAGTATGCTCACTTATGAGTTTAGTTTTCCTTGTAATACGATTTATGACTTTAGTTTCTAACTTAACATCGAGGTGAAAGCATCAAGATGCCTCATCCGAATTTTTCATACGTCAGAAATTTTGCTCGCCATTATATATTATTTCAAATTTTTGAAGATGGTGAAAATTAATTAAACGAAACGCAAATTCTGAAATAACGTCTGATCTTACGGTTATTTTTAAGTACAACACGCGGAATTTTTGAACGCCGACCGACGTAGAGCTGCGCGATAATTGCGAGAGTCCCGCGATCATCGGAACATCATTACGCGGCTTCCATTCAGACGCGATAAAAGAGACTCTCCTTTGAAATTAAGGGCGCCGTTTCACAAAACGTGCGATATGCCGAAGAACGTTTTTCACGCGCTAAGTATTCCGTTCCGTGTGCGCAAAACAACTCGGCATTTCTTTCTGCCCACGTCATAATGCGAAACTACCAACAATACCGTATATACGCGTTAAGACTGCAGCTCACCGTGTAAAATCGGACATCATCACGTTCTGTTCTTATCCGTTATAAACATTCATTTGCATCAATCATGTAGACATAAAGCGACAGGAAGTATGTTTATATATGTATAACACATATGTTTTATTTAAAACATTCGATACTTCAATTCGATTCAATTTTTTTGATTAAAACGTAGTAATAGAAAAATCTATATCGGACATAGAAGGAGCGATACTGCAATTTTGAATCTGTTTTTATTAAAAACTATGTTAAACAAAATGCTTGTCATTCATGAACCAATGCCACTGCAACTCTGTAATTAATCTTGCTTTACAGTTTTCCAAAAATATCTTACATGCATAAATGTAAACGTTACATTTGTAACATTTTTTAAAAATCTTAATCTATTTTTCGCTACTAAAAATAATTCGATCAAATTATTTGTTGTAGACGTTTTTACACTTAAATAGCAACAGATTACGTTTTCTCCTATTTATAAAATATAGTTTATAGCAATTTTTGTTGATAAAATTATACTCATCGCAAGAGTGACATTATTTAATATACAACAATTTCATCACAATAAAACGTAAAAGGTAAATAGAATAAAACAAAATTACAAACAACGATTAGATCATACCCCAAAATAATCATGACATCTCGTTAATTTTGTAAAATAATTCTTCTCAGCAAGAAGTTGACGGTTATTCCGGGAATATAATGAGATACATATATTCCTGGATGGAGAAACCAGAGAAATTAATACGTAAGATTTAACAAACTAACAAGGTTTGATATGATGTGACATTTACACAGTAGATAAGGGTGGATTACGAGGGGAAAGCAAAGAGGGAGGAGAGAGAAAGAGAGAGAGAGAGAGAGAGGGGAAGAAACGGATTTAAGCTTCTGAAATGTGCAGAACATCTTGTGCTGTGAAAGTAGCACTCTGGATTTTCAATAGAAGCGGTATCCAATAAAAGAGGAAAGCGTTCGTGTTGCATTAAGTTACATTCAAACTTACTTTAATAACGCAGTCCGTTCACCAATGGTTTCCACCTGATTTATCTCTTCCCTTTAACTTCGCGTACGCGCCGGACTTCATGATGTTTCCGTAATTAGGTATAACGATAATGCGTAATTCAATAAAGAAAAAAAATCTTTAAAATATGCACGGCCGTTGTAACGTTGCATCTCCGTTAATTGTTGATGCTGCGTTAATTCGAGATTAGACGTGTCATAAATGAAAATCGTTCGATGCGTCGAGCCCGCTATAGATGGGGCAGCTCGATTGTGTTACGATAAAATCAATATTCTATTAGCTTCGTGTGCGTATCAGCGTTCGGGCTCGTGGGAAATGAGAATCATTTCGCGTTAATGGGACACACGAACGAATTGCGTGGGACGTGGACGGTGCACACGGCCTGCATGTATATACAGCCTGTCAGTTGTGCCATAGTTAAAATGCGTAAGCACACACACCACACACACGCACACGCACACGCACACACACACACACACACACACACACATACACACGAGTACTTGCCCGTGTACGAAAGCACTACAAAGAAGCGTTTGATTCAAGGAGACTCGAATCCCCTCCTCCTTCTACCCCTCCCGCCCCCTGTCCGTCTCGTAATCAATTTCCATTATCAAGCGACTACCGAGATTCGTCTAACATGTAAAACATACGACTTGAAACAAAAGACAGAATTAAGATGAGGCGATAAAAATACACTGAGAAAAAAAGTTGTTGAAATAACTAAAATGTGATTTGTTGAGAGTTTTTCTTTGATTCAATTATATATGTTTTTGAATTAAACATACAACAATAACATGATATTTTTATGAATTAACAAGTATTTTGTTGAATTAACAAAAGAATAAATGTTTGCTTGACAGCCCATTAGACGTGTCATAAATGAAAATCGTTCGATGCGTCGAGCCCGCTATAGATGGGGCAGCTCGATTGTGTTACGATAAAATCAATATTGACTGCCGCATTTAGTTAAATAAAATAATATTTTTTTAAATCAACAATTTTTTTTCTCAGTGTAGTCCTGTATTTTTACATTCACATACAATTTTTATTCGAGACATGAAATTTGGTCCCTTCCTCCCCCTTCCCCTTGCTTTAATAAAAAGATCTGGAATGTTTAAAGTAACGCGATAGCTTTCTGCATAATATTTCCTGCCTAACGCAATTATCGCAAAGTGCGCGTGGAACTTTGCAAAACTCAACTTTTCTAGGTTAATCATTCATAATCACAAGTTTTCATTATGGTAAGTGCAGGGAACATAATAGAATAGTATGTGTCGGTGCAAACTAATTAGTCGTAATAAAAACCCGCGAGAGGACTAGGCGTAATCAATTTGCGTCTTTGCGTCATGTTCATTTTCAATAAATTCGAACATTAATTTTAACTTCGACGTTATGTAACGTCGTGTGACATACGTATCTAAATGCGGACCAATGAAAATGATCGGCTGCAATTTATCACGGAAATGGAATTGCTCGTCAATAAACAGCGATACTGATCAATCTCCGCGTCGATCCGCCAGCGTGTTGCGAAATGTTAATGGCAATATCGCCGATACGATAATTCGCGATACGAGCACACGACGCACAAAGGACGACGGCTAAGCCGACTGTGATGAATGGGCAACGAGTCGAGAATGAATCGATTAACGGCGATAATGAATGAAAACCGCACTTCTACTACGTCGAGATCGACGAAGATATGAGGGAAGCTCGGCTCGTCGCCATCAAGTTATTCCCCCCCCCCCCTCCCCTCGGGGATTCGAGCCTGGTCATATCCCGCAAAACCTCTCTGACGAAAAGTCGATATAGCAGACAATGGTCCGCTGTCACCCGAGCGTCTTCAAAGTTTCTCACATGATCTTTTATCTATCGGAAAAAAAGTAAAAGTTTCGGGGTGGAAGTTGCAAGATCGAAAGATCTCACAAAGACGGTTTACGAGAGTTACTGTATTCATTTATAAATTGCATTAATAAATTGCATAAATAAAAAAAAAAGGTCGACTTATACGACATGATAATTTCCAACATTTCAAAATTTAATCATATTATATTTAAATTTATATTTTATTCTTAAAAGAGATTATACACACGTCACGCAGTACTTTATACGTATCATAAACTTTTAAAGTGTGCAAAAGAAACAGAAAAAGAGTAGAAAATACGGCAGATTTAGCATTTCTTTAGCATTTTATGTTAAGCTATACCCAAAAATTTTCGAAAAATCGCGCAAAAACGCAGACCATGTGTTAATGAAATATTCCTATAGCAAAGCGGTGAATTTCCGGTAAAAGCTTTCTAGCGCGAGAAAAGCGCGCAATAAAGTCAGCTTTCCGATATTTATTCATGACGTAGAAATAAGTCGGCCGGCGGGACGATAGAAATTTCGCGACTCATCTCTCCGTTGCATGTACGTGTTTTTTGGGTGTGTGTGTATCTGCAGGCGATAAAACTTTTCTTCTAAATATTAGAATGATATCGTACTTACTTACGTAAACTTCATGTCGCGTAGGGAATTGCACGAGCAGTGTGAAATAACATGCTGCAGACGCGAAACGAACGTAAAACGTTTATAAACCTTGTTACCATCTGCGACGGGGTGCGGAAAATGTATAAAGTCGAGGCAGTTAATCACTTCTCTCTCTCTCTCTCCCCCCCTCTCTCTCTCTCTCCTCTGTTTCTCTCACCTTAATCCTCATACTGATATAGCATCTACACCTGAGAGAGAAATTCGTGTGTACATGCATAATTATCATTTCATTTTAAGTCACATTATCGCAGATAATAAAATTAACCACAGAATTTACCTAGCAATTGTGAGAACTTTAACAAAACAATTTAATTTTCAACAGTTTTAATCTCTATTTCATTGTATAATTTATCGAAATAATCTATTGGGTCACCTATATTCTACAACTAACGTTCTGTGACTATAAGTTGAAAATTATAAATGACCGTACTGCCATAATTCAGGCTTCCGCACGAACCATTTGATACATAATCGATACGTATAACGCATGCCGCCAATTAGTCAGAATAACAAATGATCTTCGATAATATACTCGTGCGTTACAATGGAATGAACAATTGTTTCGGTATAATTACATCTCGAGTCTAATATGCGGCTCAAAAAAATGCGTGAATAGAAAAAAATAGAATTATTAAATACATTAAACATGTCAAAATTGTTAGAAGCTGCAGTTTTTACTAATAATAAGTAAAAATTAAGGTTTTATTAACTCTGAAAATGTTAATTTGCCAAAATCTCTCTCACAAATGATCATTTCTTCGATATTTTTAAGAGAAATTTTTAGTTTCTTCCGTGACATTAAAGATTAAAGAAATTACTATCTTATTTTAGATATCTAATTCTAAGATATCTAAAAGTAGATACAGTTATTAGAAATAAAAATTTTATATTAAGTTCACAACAAAAATACTTATACGCAAATATTCAATTTTTTTTAGACAGAACCGCATTTTACATTCCACCAAAAATAATTTTACGATTATAAATATGTGCTCTTTTGCAGCATTTTATAACTAACAGCAGTGAGTGGACAACGATTATTCAGTATGCATATTTAAGGATAGTAAAACCTGATACAATATCGCGAAATTTCATCCTGTTATAAGACCGTCCCTCGACGTAAAATCACGCGCAATAACATTTCCATATTCGCAACATTACCACCGAAACGCGGTTTCCACGAAAACACGAATTTAACTGTGTTTTACATTATTAAAACTGCTAAAACCATTAAAACCGTACCGAGTCCGCCCGTGATAAATTTTCATATTTATATACACGTAACGCCATCCATAAATTTCTAAATATAATTGACTTAATAGAAAGCATAATGATTAAAATAAGTGTTCCATCACATTTGTAAAAAGTAATTAAGGTGTATTAAGTGAATGAAGTAATTATTTACATTAACCTTTAATCGCGGTATTCGCGGATGCAGTTGACCCGGTCATTTTTCTTTTTAATTACACGTCAAATCTCCAGATAACGTTGTGAAAAATTGTTTATAACAAATGTTTTTCACAACTTTACACAATTTTGAAGTTACATAATCTTATTCTTTAAATTTCTTATTCTTTGAATATCTTATTAATCTTTTACTTTTAAAACGAAAAAACATTTTCCAATTACGTTTTATTAACTTTTATTTTAGCAAGGATTCAGCGTTTTATTAACTTTTATTAACTTTAAGCGAAGATATAATATTAATTGTAAGGTTTATCAGGTACACTGGATAAATACTAGTTAAGAAAATTTCGGAGCGAATATCGATTAGGATTAAAGTAACAACAACAACAACAATAATAATAATAATATACATAAAAGACGTAATAATGTTCATGAATAATATTCACGGCTTTTGCTATAAGTTCCGCTTATTCTTTTGATTTATCAAAGCTCCTGGAATCTTCGGATGCGGCAGCGCTTATGTTTATTTCATAATCCTGCGCAGAAAGCGCGTTCTCAAAGTCATACGCCTACGGCAGCCGCGACAAAGAATAATGTATTATTAACCGGAAGCTCTCAGAGATGCGCTAAGCCAACATTATCCGCAGCTTTATTAGGATTCTCCTCAAAGGGACTCCTGGAGGAAGCCCGGAGGGATAAACGTTTAAGATATTCCGCGAGAGAGGAGAATGGCGAACGGTGTGCACGTGCACGTGATTTCCAGTGCAGATAATTCGAGAACCTCCCCATTCATCCGGGAAAAACGAAAGATAATTAAGAGCCCATGGAGTGCTCTCGTCGATCTTCGATTCGGCGTTAGTTAAACACTCAGTTTCTACTCGGCAATTGTCGCGGTCAAAAACGTGCGAACGTTTGCGTATAGATTAAATATATATTTTAGTCCGTATAAATCACTGTTTCACAAATGTTTGTGCCTGCCGCAGCAATGAATATCGCGCAACGAGATCGTGTACATTTTATCGCCGCAAATATCGCTTATTGCACTACTCGCGTTATTTTATGCTCGGAAATTAATGCGCCCGTTTTCGACGGTTTTACGAGATAAAAATAAATATTGGTTGTGTTATCCTCTACTTTTTCCATTAAGTATATATATATATATATATGTGAGGCATAATCGAATCAAAAATTAAAAAATTTACACAGAGGTATCATGTTTTGCTCCTGTCGCATTTTTGTCGGATAAACTTTCTAAACGTCGTAAGCGTGCGTATCTGGTGCATGTCTGGTTTAGAGCATCCTTAACTGTCAACGACCGTCTCGTGGACGTCCGGCCATGCAAACTTCTTGATTTATGTCCGCCAGGATTAATTACGCACGAGAACTTGAAGTAAACACCATAAATACGAATGGATGCGAGCAATAAATCACTCTATTATCAACAATCTCATAGTGCGAGTCCTATCCATTATTTTACGCAGCAAAAGTTAAGGTGCAAATTCAGAGATGCTCGTTTTAGAGTTAAAGCCATGGCACACAGAAAAACTTAAGCAGTAAAACGTAAGCAGTAAAGAAATCAACATGTTGGATTTTTGGTAATCACGTAACTTTGACGCTAGCGTCAAAAAAAGAAGTTGGATTTTCTCAGCTTCAGCGTCAAAGGCTATTGTGGTTTTGTTCTGAACATTTTAGATACGAATGATACGATTGACGTTAAACTTGGTATTGCCGCTTTTCGTGCAAGCTAACTATGATCACGTAATTTTGACGCCAAAAATGAGCGTCGAAAGTCAGCATGAAAAGGCACCTTTATAGTTGCTCGTTGCAGAAATTATTAAGCGCAACGTCATGAAGGATATCGTGCGAATGTTAATTCTTTCGCATTTAAATTATTATTCCCAAAATGAATATTGTAATTATTTGAACAACAAAGAAAAAAAGTGGCAAGTATTTTGAGAGGTAATCCTCTCGTTCGTCATTTGAAACTCCATCCGCCACGTATACCTAAGGCGATCTCGATCTCGAAATTGAAAAACCTCCCGAAAAACCACGTCGGTGAGTTAATTCGATTAATAATTCGCTCAGAAATAATTTCATGCCGCGTTACACACCTTCATTAAGTCGGACTCCAGTCCCGGAATTTCACGTGATATTATTCCGCCGGACGCGCACGTCGCGGCAACGAATATTTCGCACGAATATCCTTGACAGGTCGGACCCTTTTTCCCTACGACATGTCGAATTGCAAAGGATAATCATTTCTCGTATCCTCAGATTATTTCTAATCCGTTCTGCTACGTTCTGCAGTATAATAGCGCCGTGCAGTGCAAAAAAAACAAAATGCTATAATAGACTATAGCGTTTATAATCTATCAAAGAATCTACAACATTTATTGTATTAGGCGAGAAATTTTATATACATCCGTATCATCTTTCGTTCTCTTTGAACGATTTCGAATTTATACTTATGTAATGCCGGAGAAAAGTAAAAATATTAATTGTGTGTCACTGTTCAGTATAAATCCGATACACGATACCATTTATTATTAACTCTTTATCTACAGACCTCGTGTATCTTTTTGGCGCCTTTAGACGATTCCTCACGTCTTTCTGAAGAGAGCGACGCGCGTGTCAGGCAAAAATCGCCATTGCCGTTTAACGAGACGTATATCGATGATCGCAAAACGCGATATCCAGCGCGGGGACACATCCTTAAGGGCGACAGCGGCTGGAAAGGATGACGCATCCCTCGCGCGGAGGGACGACAGGTCGAGGAAGAGCGCATTGCACGTCGCCGGGTCGCCGTCGGCGGGCCAATTAGGTGCGAAAGCGCACGGTTGAGAGTAAAAGCGCGGCCCCTCCCCGGAGAAAGGAAGTCCGCTGGCCCGAGGGTCGCGGGAAAAGTCGTTGAAGAAGAAAAAACGGAAGAGCCGTGAGAAATGGCCGCCGGTAAGTGGAAGTGGAATGCGAACGAATTAAGCACTCGCCAAGCAATGCACAATGCACCGGGTCTGGCTGTCGAGGGAAGTGGCAACACGCGCGAATTCGCGTATTAATAGCGATCCAGCGGCTCGTACACTCGGAAATTAAACTTCTCTTTCAACTTCTCGCGCTCAAAGAGCAACTCGCGCGAGCGGCGCTTTGTGGTAGCGTGATCGATATCCATAATCCAGCGGATGCTTCTCGCCGCTTCTCACACGCCGCGATTAAACACCGCTCTGCTTGACTCTTCTTAGAGCCACAGGCTTGTTAGCCCACACACACACCACACACACACACACACACACACACACACACACACACACACACACACACACACGTCGTAATGCGCAAATTTCTAATTGCTCGCAGCGCCGAATTGCACGAACGTCAGTCAAGTCTGGATTCGTTTCTACTCGTACACGCTCTCGTATCTTTAGATTATAACACTATAGCGCATTAATGCTTGTATTTTTTTAAATAGAATTATGTAGGTAGTAAGTATTATATTAAATTCCCTTTTGCAACGTAGGTCAAATAGATCCATAGTCTGAATTACGGACTATGTAACTCTAATAATAAGACGTAGCTCACAATGAAGCTTTGCGCTGGAGCTTCAACGTCTATCGAAAGTTTGAAGACTCTTCTGTCTTGGTTGAGACAGTTGACTATTTAAAAATGCGTCAGTATACGTGTGGCAATTGTTTGAAGAAGATTAGCACCCTCTTCAGATGTTGAAATAAACACTTTTTTGAACACACGCACTAGAGACATATTTTTTATTTCAAGATGTTCACATTTTAGAAGTGTTACCCACAAATTTTGGATAAAAAGGTATGATTTTTTTTTATGTTACAGTTCATCTTTTTCAAGAACTTTTTTAACATGCCTATTGCTATCTAATTCGTTATTATTAACAAACCATATTTTATAATATTTATTAAAGTATGTTCCATAATTTTTTTCGAATCAAATAGTTTTAGAATGGCAGCCATTTCAAAATCAATTTTGTTAATATAACAGTGTGACAACACCGTGAAACGTAAGACACAGAAGTGTGACAAAGGTCAACAGAGATGCGAGTCCATCGATATCGCGATGCAAAAAAAAAAATTAATACGTGATACTGACATCGAAGTAATTCGCGCAAAGCAAATTGAAATCTCTAAAAAAATTATTTAAACTTTAATAGCTATATTCTAATTACGTATATTGATAAATAATATTTTATATAAAAATATATTTTAACTATAAAATATATGTCTTTGTGCTCGTATCTCTTCTAGAATATTATGTAACAACATATTTCTCAAGCGTGAAAATATCCAGTATAAGCTTAAGTGGAAATTTTTAATTGAAAATATAATAAATAAATATCTCTTGAAAAAATTTTAAAACTTTAACCGTGATTCTTTAAATGTTGCATTTTCGTCTTTCAGAGAAAAGCAACTTAAACATTCAATCCATTCAAAATGCAATAAGCTTGCTCGGGTACGTAACCCCGCATGAATCCGCATACAGCTTTCAGTCGTTAGAGACGGAATCGTCTTCTGCAGGAAGCGTGGCGTAAAAATGAGAAGAAAGAGTTGCTGACCTGCCAATTTCGGACGAACCTTTTCCTCGATTTCGATTTTCGCTGGAAATAGTACATTTTATTTTCTCGATGAATTCCCGATTCAACTAGTTGCTGTATTATCGTAGAGGGTGCACACATTTCGCACAGTCAGGTGATTCAGGGCTACCGCGGGGATCCGTTAGACCGACAAGACTTTCGAGAAAAACTTTTCTGTCGCATATATTATCATTAGATGCAGTGTCCATCATATTTTTCTTTTCGATCAATTGTATAATAGCTATTTGTAGAGAATTATTATTAATTTCTCATTATTTCTTTCGTAGCTGTCTTTTTGAGTATAATTTACAATGTGTATTGTAATCTTTATATTATAATTTATTTGTATATTAAAAATTTGATTGCAAATATACGTATTAACTTATGAAAACTCTTTGCTGCATTTCAGCGCGTTAAACGGAAGGATATATAGAAATTTAAAATTATATTTGAATTTAATTTATTTTTATTTATAAATAAAGTAAAAAGAACCAAGATATTTATAATCATTTATTCCCGCACGTATGATTTATTCCGCAAATTTTCTGCAATAATACTCAAGAAGATCAAATTAAAGTAAGAATTAAATTTAATTCTCATTTTCGCCGTAATGAAAATTTAATTAAGTAAGAATAAACGGTATACGTTTATAATTTCCTTCGGTACAGACAAAACTGATTACCTAGATGGAACTTGCAACTAAAATTACTCCTGCCGTCAGTAGAGAATTTCAACGTGAGACTGAACCGCGTGAGAACCGTTTGCTCTAGCAATAAATTAAGTGGCTGCCAGCCATTTTGAGACTCTGATTGAACTCTTCTTAACATACATAGTGACGGCACAAACGAAAGAGTAGAGGAACACATAATCGAATGTCATTTCCATTTATATGACATCGTAGACGATTACCGGTAGTCCGTGTGATGATCGTGACCCATTTCCCGCGCGCCATGGCATTTAGCGCGGGCATGTAGCACGAAGCGCAGGGCGGCGTAAACACATTCTACAGGGATAGGTATCGAATCGCGCGTACACATATCTCCGCATACACGATCAATTAACGAAGTCGACAATTCGATCAGTAAGCGATTTAATAGTGATAAATTGATAACGAGAGTGCCCGTTATTATTTCTTCACTCTCGCGTTGCATCCCCACGGCATCCACGGCGTTCAAAATAAAATCACGAAGTGGTGTTGAAACGGAGGATTTCTTGGAATGTGAATAGAGAATGTCGTGACACTTTAGCACCCTTGTACTTTTCACTCCGCTCAAAGGACGTTTGTGAAAGGAGCTCGCGACAAATCGAGAAAACACACTCCCGAGTGTGTGAAAATCCAATGGAAAAATGAAAATCCCCGTATGCCCGCTTATACTTTATCACAGCAAGCATCCGCGAAAATTGTATTTTCCATGTCAGTAAAAGCTCGAGAATATCGTGGCATATGAACCATCCCTCTTGCGATATACTTCGCTTTTCTCTGGGAATATATAATTTCGCTTCGGTGTACATACACGTGCGCCGCAAGAAAGAGAGAGAGAGAGAGAGAGAGGGGGGAGAAAGAGAGAGAGGGGGGGGGGGAAAAAGAGAGTCCGAGTCAGAAAAAGAGAGCAAGAGACCATTTCGCAAATGGATCTATTTTTATCCGAAGGCTCAAACGTAACGTGATAGTTTTCGTAGCTGGAAATTCGTCACATCTCTCAAAGATGCCCTGCGAAAGCACGGAAAGTACGAATTGAACGAAATTGTCGGTTATTATCCGAGAGTTTCTCTCTATCAGTGGGAATTGTAGGCAGAGACGTTATATTCTAAATTGTGTGAAAAATATGCTTCCAAGTCTTATTGTGGCCCAAGACTTCAAAACAACTTGTCGCTTCTTTTAAAATATAAGTAATAATATTAAAAACAATGCTCTTTATTCTGCATTATTATATAATTCATACTTATAAAAATGAATATTTCAACTGCAGGAGAAGTATGGGTGATATCTTTATATCGAAAATACGTTTTCCAAATATTCCAAAATATTTGCGTCAAGCGAGAGTAAAATAAATTTTGCTCGCGCCACACCTTTTCCCTTACAACCCTTGAGTAAAGCAGACCACGTAAATGCATCATAATCGTAATCGTAAAATCCTTTCATTCTATTCTCCGCGAGATAATTTGACCGTAATGCGCGGGCGGTCGTAAAAGGCTTTCCGACGGCGCAATTAAAAACTGGGCGAGCAGAGACGAGGATAAGTTGCAGCGCGCGCGACCGTGCGTAACCACACGTGACGTTTATTCAGAATTGCGGCGTACTACGAATAGGGAAAAAAACGAGCGTTTTGAATATATATTCGTATTATACATGCACGACGAAATTTGTGAATTAATCGCGACGTAACGCGACACACTCCAGAAAGCCGTGAAACCGCGCGGTGCGCCGCCTTCGTCTCCCCCATCATCTTCCGCGTCTCCTCCCATTTTCCGCCACCCGCGACGACGGAAACGGAAGTGGCGTGGCTTTGATCTTGAAATTGCTTTAGAGAAACGTAATTCAATTCCGAGTTTAGGATATGAGGAAAGAGTCGCTTGGGAAATTGGTATTCGTAATTATACTTAATTTTTCTCGTTCGTGCCAGGACTTCTTATATAATTCCGCCCCTACAATCTTAACAACTTAAGCCACAACGTTGTCGAGAATTTTAATGGAGAATTTTAACCCATCGATTGTATATTAAACGATTGGGTTTTGTATAAATCCAAAAGAAGAAAATGCTCGTTTTATAAGAAGTTATTTAACGTATGCAAAAACTGAAGTGAAAAGGAATAAGCTAAAAATTTAAATGATCCGTGCGTTCCAGTAATGCTTAATTTATCGTAAAACTTTTATCGACCGTTCGCGATGTTTTCGCGCATTTGCAAATTGGGTTACACTGGTTACGTCGTTGAAGCTCTCAATCACCTAACAAAACCACCCCATTTTTCCCTGTAGCGCGAGACGTATTTAGCCCGCTACATGAACGAGCCGTGTTAACAGGCCGCGAGAATTCATTATCGCGGCAAAAGTAATTATTGTCGTCACCATTTTTCTCCGTCTTTACAACCAATATCGTGTGTGCCGTCGAGGAAAAAAAAACTCCACGATATTTCTGAAGAAAAATAGCTTGTTTACTTAGTAGGTTCGGTAAATCGTGAGATCTACGGTTCGAGAGGATTCCGTCTGAAAAATGGCCATTTGGGTAACCCAATTTTGTGTGGGTCTTAGATAAAAGTACAATCCTAATAGCCTATACGGATTAGACTGTGCTCAGTCGTGAAAGCTTTACGAATAGTAGAAGAATAAAATTCTCTTAAATTTCTTAGCGATATTACCTGAACTAATGATACTTGTGAAGTGTGAATTACCTGAATTAACCATGTATATATAAAAAAAAAAATTCACGCTGAATACAGTAAAGTCTTCGCTATAATGGCTACATTTCAGTACATTTCATACAATTTACAAATGAAATATTATATTTTGCTTTGGAAAGTTGTGCAATATTTTTTGACAGAAGTCGGCCATAAATATCTCGTTTATTATACTTTTAACGTTATATCCGCTGCCATACGTATTCCCGTGATATATCTTCTCCGGAGCACTTTACAATTTTTCGTTCAACGCAAATAGAATAAATCACGCTGACATTTTCTTTACGACACGAATTTATTCGTACACGCGCGCACGAGCGAGTAGGAAAATTCTCCCCGCAAAAGTGAACGGACTTTACAGACCGTAGGGAGGCAACGGCGTGCGGATTATCGTCTCTGCATTAGCCATTCCACCCGCCCCCAGTTCCCTCAGGGACATTAGATCCGTTCTGGAACGTTGAACTTGAACATAGGCCAAGATTACGCAAGGAGGAAGAGAATACCAGCGTGCGCACTTTTGTAATCCGTGCAGTAGATGCCAATTACATATTAAATGGATCAATTAACATTAATTTTGTTCTAAAATTTTTATACAATACTTGAAGAACATGAGAAAGAAAAAACGGATTAACGAATCAATTATCAAATGTAATTTCCAGCATGGATAGCAGAATAAGAACACCGTGAAAACTTCCTTACTTTTATTACTTTGTTATAAACGGAATATAGAGCGATATTTTTCGTTAACATTTTTATGAACTGTCTAGTTGCATATTGCATAAGTCTTATTAGCATTAGATTACACCTGCACGTTCTATTTGCTTCCTTAACTGCGCTTGTGGTACCTAATTTCAAATTTAATGCAAAGTAAAACGCTCATATAATTCAACCATGCACTTAGAATAATATGAAATATTAAATATACGCGATTTTAGCTTCATTATGTATATTATTTTGTAATTTCTAACTAAATGCATAAAATTTGTATCTATTAAATATACAGAGAGTGTCTCATAACCACTCACAATATTTTAATAGTGTATTTAGAAAAAAGACAACCAGAGAAAAAGACAATTGAAAAGAGAAGTTGTACGTGCGCGCGCTTCTCTTTTCAATTGTCTTTTTCTTTAAATAGCGTTTTTAATAATTCACAGCGATCCTTAAGATACACTAACTGCACTAATATGCATTCTCGTTGATGCGTTTTTTTTTTCTTGCATCTTACGTCATGATAAAGGAGCTCATAAGAATCGTATCATAAAATGTTGAAAACTGGATGCGCTAAATGGTGAAATAATTGTATAATTTTGCTCAATTTCTCGAGAAATGTATTTGCTTAAACATTTCTTCCGCTTGGGGTGCGCGAAGAGGTAATACCCAATGCAATAAAATGAGATACAGACCATTACGCATGCTTTCACTTGTAGAACTTTGGGTCAATCTAAAGTCAACGTTTTCTTAAGAAAAATTTAAAGAAAGTTTTAATTTGCAGCTACTTAGCTGCATTGATTCCAGACATTTCGCCACTATTAGCTTTAATTTAAAGATTACATAAAATACATAGGAATACACAGCTGTAATAGATATTTCATATTTTTTAAAATTATTTTTAAGCTTCAGAAATTTAAAAAGATAGTTTATATCTTTAACGCAAGAATTAGTAAATTTTTATAAATATAATAAAGAACAATATATAAAATTCTTATTAAAACAATATTTCAAATTTTCGTCAAGGAAACTATAGTTAAAGGTAAAGATTTCATAACTCTAAGGCACGCACAGGATACAAAAGAGATTATTACTTTTACAAAACAAAGCGCGACTGTCATATACGACAGGTTTTAATCGCGTCGCCATTTAAACTCCGGTGACAAAGGGAAAGCGATAAAAAAAAAGATCACGGTCGCAATCTGTATCGGCGAGAAATTTAACCAGGTTTATCACGTGCGGCGTGATAAACCCGGCAATATTTTTCCCGCAACGTCCGCATAGCCAATGGGATTCCGCAAACCGGATCGGTTTACGAGACGTTATGGCCGGTAATTATCGGGTTTCGTGCATTTCGGACGCGACGCTAGACGCGCCGATATAGTTAGTTAACAGCCACGTTCCATTTGCATCGTCAACGCGTGGAAACGCTTCACAGGGTTAACCACGGTGTGTGATCGTCTCGCAGAGAGGAGCGTCGCCTCTGATTCGGCCCGTGAGTTCTCCGCAAATATTTGACGCCCGTAACGCGAAGTGTTCACGCGGTGCGAAATTGCGAATTCGCGCACTCGAGAGGACACTACTCGCCGCGAAGTCGATCCCGTTACGCCGTTAGCCGTGAGAAAAATTTTTCGTCGAGTACGGCTCTCAGGGAAAGCTCAGAGATTTAGAAAATCGGTGTAACTGAAAAATACGACTGAATGAAGGAGAGATCTTCCACGTTTATCATTCGAAGATGCTGACTTCACAGTTCAATGAACACGTTCTTAAGGATGTTCTGACTATACAGTCCCAGACAAAAGTTACTGAAATATGAAATTGATGAAATTCTATGCTTTCATAGGTTAAAATAGGCACCATATCGTGCTCGTATCGTGTAAAGGACTTAAATAATGCCAGTTAATATG
>NW_012028365.1:13011-45505 GCF_000956235.1 Wasmannia auropunctata | reverse complement strand
TTATTTTCATAGTGCCAAATATTATATTAACTGGCATTATTTAACTCCTTTACACGATACAAGCACGATATGGTGCGTATCTTAACCTATAAAAGCATAGAATATCATCAATTTCATATTTCATTGTCTAGTAACTTTTGTCTGGGGCTGTATAGTCAGAATATCCTTAACACGTAACTGCAGAATATCGCAGTCTCATCGTAATAATACGAGAATTTTTTCTTTTTAGAAAAATGAAAAAATAAAAAATCTAAGCTAGGATATCACGTCGCGGGGGAGGGGGAATTTTAACAGATGCGAATGAGCATCAGTACTTATTAAGTTGATCATCAATTTAATAACGTGACAATACTGTTCTGTTTGAAGCAAAGAGCTGTGTTGAATCCGAAAGTAACAGCACGCTGCAGTTCGTTAAAACTAGAATATGTAAAATTCACACTGAAATATTAGAAGCACCAAGATCCTGCTATATTGACCGTGCATTGGCCATCTCTCAATTTATTGTGTCTAAGCTAGGATGTTGCGAAATCATATATTATATCGGAAAATTCATGCTTAATGCGAAAATGTAATTGCCCGTATACATGCAGAAAAATACACACTTACCATTTAATAAAGGAGATTATGCAAATAGATTTCTTTAATTAATCAAAAATGTGTTAAAAATTTGCTATCTAATTGTCCTAATAGCTGCTTTACTAAAAATGATATACGTCTTCTAATTTATTATTTTAATTAATTTTCGTCCCTTCTTTAATAAAGCATGACACTTTGATTTACGTCCTTCAACTGAGCGTAAGAGATATACGCCGTAGTACAAAGTTAATGCGTCACTCTTACATATTCAAGCTTTGTAGAAAGAATGGGAAAAACGCTACGACCTACGACAAAGAACGTTACGTTGAGAGAAGAAGGTAATAGCGCGTGCCTTGTTGTTCCTGCTTATACAGGGAACCCGACGAAGATGCGAGGCAAACCAGAGCGCGTTTCGGAACCGCACACCCTTCACGAAATAGCACTCCAGTTCCTGGTAGCGGCCGTCCTTTAAATTTTAAATAAAGCCAGGTTTGCGCGAGGGATTCCGTACGGGCAGGTAGACAATGAATTTCTATCGTGGGTCAGCCTCGCCGTACCGTACAAGTCAGCCTGTCGCGAGGCAGCACGGGGCGAGTTCCCACGGAATTACCTCGCCCGAAGTCGCCGGAATAATATTTTGAGTCCTCGGAGGAGGATAAAATATTCCTCGTTTCTGAAAAGTCCAAACTAGTCGGAATAAATTTTATGAAAGGGAATGAGACCAGCGGGGAGAAGGAAAGAGAGACCGGATTACAACGATCGGGGAGGTTAAGAAAGATATCCAAGAGCGACGACGGAAGGAATCGGTTCATGTTTCGACGAGATGTCCATGGGGAACGAAGATTATTAGGGAGAGCAAAGGCCGAAGGATCAGTTGGGCTTTGACGTCAAGATCCCCGAGTTGACCTGTTCGAATACTATATCTGATAAGGAGAGTATTTGCTTAAAGCTTTGATCGAGATAACGTGAATTTCAAACTTTGAACGATCCTTACGTAAACAAGATCGCTATCTTAAAATATATATTACAAGCATTAATTTATATATAATAAATAATAAATAAAAGTAATTAGAAATATAATTGTAGATGGATAAAATTAATAAAACTGAATTGGAATTAAATATTAATGCGAGTAGATAAAATTGATGTTAAAATTATGTACACATTTAAAATGCACATTCTGCTTCTTACAAATACAAATATATATATATATATATAGATATATATATATATATATATATATATATGTATATATGTATATATATATCTACAATAGTTGAAATTAAAAAAATTAAAAAAAATTTCTCTTTATATAAAATTAATACTAAATAAGCAAAAGCTTAATAGCTATTTTACAACGAATAGTTAATCATCAAACAGCCAGCTGACTTGAATTCGGTTGCGTATTCATGCATGAAGATAAACCAGCACACAACAACGGTAGAGATATCGAACATCCTCCATTTATGGCTATTGTGATAGCTATAGGTTGCAGTCATAGCGATGGTTTATGCGACGGCAACCATCGGGAAGCCGCAAAGGCGATGAGAATTTTTGTGTCGAGATTTTATAGATTCCTCGCACCAAGCCGCAGTCACTGTCTCGGAAAATAGGTTCTTAAACAAAGGTCGATGCGCGCACGGGCGCCACGCTATATCTACAAAATTCCATTTTCCCGCTGTGACACTGGAAAAACGTGGCGAAAGTGTGATATCGGTACTGATAACAGACAGCCATTTTTCGATGCTGCATAAGAGAATTCTACCAACTTTTTCCTCTTTTTGAATCCTTTTTTATTTGTTCATCTATCAACTTTAAATCGAATTAAATTTCTAAATTGTATGATTTAAGAAAAACTATCATACAGTAGAGATTAGTTTCAGGCAATTACTATTATTGGTTAGGTTGATTTAGATTGAAAGTCAGATTACTCTGACTCTGCAAGTCAACATACATTTGTACAATCTAATAATTTTATGTTAATGTATTGGGCTTTAATATATTTAGAGAGCAATTTTTTTATTAAAAAAATTAATAATCATACTAGAAGAAAGTTAAATTGAAATTTATAATATAAGAAAAAACTTAAAATCGACGTTCTGAGAAATTACAAATATTTTAAATTAATCGAAATTATAATATAACGCGTAATATTATATTAACTATATAAATTAATAATAGAAGAAAGTTAAACAAATTGAAATTTAAATAATAAACTTAAATAATAAATTTAAATAATGACAAAATAAACTTAAAATCGGTGTTCTGTGAAATTATAAATATCTTAAATTAATCGAAATTTATTTAACACGTAATGTCATATTAAAGCTATCCCCGTAAGCATTCAAAGATTAATATCAGCTACAAAATAATTAATATCAACTGGAAATAAAAGAAATTAGTAAACATTTTTTTATTAATTTTAACAAAATACAGAAACATTTTAGCAATCCAATACAGAATTGTTGCGCACGATATGCATTCTAACAACGTGTAGTGTGAATTCTTTATGCATTGCCAAGATTGTAACCTGACTACGCAGTAACCCGACTATGCAGTAACATGATAAAGCCCATAGATTCTGTCTGCCAAGGGTCAAACCAGTGTTCTGACGGTACACCGAACGTTTCATTGTGATTTGTGAGTTCGAGGTTTCGGGGCTAATAAGTAGTTCAGAGACACAACGTCGGCCAGTAGCTCTACCCGATGACAAAGCGGACGCGGCTTCCGACTTAAAGTCGACAGACGATGATCGATTAGCTTGCATTGGCGTTCGACAAGAAACGAATATAAGCAACGATTTGTGAACATAGATGCCAAGCAATGCTTTTTCTTATCTTTCTGTAAACAAGAAAATCCCCTTGTTTCGAGGATATTATGTGCCCAATTTAAATGAATATTTTCGTTTTAAAAGAAAGAATAAATCTTTATTCGAGATTTTGTTCAGAAGCAAACAATTGCTTGATATATTCTCGCAAATTTGCCATTCTTTCTCGGAAAAAAAAAAAACATTAATAAGATTTTTATCAGGCTTCTAAATGCCACGGGTTCAAGATAACGCCCGCAAAGATAAACGAGCGGTAAAGAAAATTCGATGAATCATATCATACATTTTCTTTACAACGCTGCACTGGCAAAATTGACTTTTGATAAGATCGATCGACGACCTGGACAAACCGCTCGGGACGCGCAATTTCGCAAGGAATTTTTGTGTTTATTTTCGTGAAAATTTCGCTTAGATCACGTCGTATCATATACATCAGATATCTATTGGATTATCCATATTTAAATTATATACATATAATAAAAATTGAAGATATTTATAAGTTCTGAAATAATATTCATAACTTTTTAAAATAATATCCTATGCTTTCCTTTTTTTGTAATATTACTTTAATTTCGCTGATCTTAGTAACTTGGCATATAATTATAAATATCTTAATTTAATCGAAATTATTTAACATTATTTAACACTTTCTATCTATTTTGTTATTTTCTGTCGCATGTAACGATTACATATAACAATTTGTGAATTTAGAATGTTAATAAATGTTACAAAATCTGAGAGACACATTTACACTTCTTGTATTTTGAAAGTGCAGAAAAAAAATGAAGAAATCTCGTAAGCGTGATCAATTTAACATGAACTTATCACGCGCTGACATGCATGTGCACATGATTGTCTAACGCACGACAAGCGAATTAGACGCAGCGGGGAATTTACAAATTAATCATCCTCGAATTGCCGGCATTCATGCATAATCGTCGCGAAGTCGCGCTCGCTTAAAGGAGAACGATCTTGAATACGTCACCAACCACTTCCAGCCGCTGGGGAACACGCGGGATCGGCGGGATCCAATTACCGCCGCGGTGGAGGACGCGTAATTAACATCTTTGATGATGCTCCCCCGGCGTTACCGATGCGCGGGCTCGATCAGCCCCCCTCCCCCTCTCCTCCACCCTTTCCCCTCCCGCCTTTTCTCTCCTTCGTGTACGTGCGCGAGAGGAGACCCCTCCCCATCTCCCCTCCCGGCGAAATTTAATTAATCACGCGACGTGATTGCCGCGGGGGAGTCTCGCGCCCGAGGCCGGAATAATCAAAATGCATCCTGCAATCGCGTGATTTCAATGGCATATCCACCGCGGATTTCCGCCGGTTGTTACATCCCCGCGCGTTACCGCGCTCGGCGAGGGCAAACTTTGAGTACGCACGTGATGTATTTTCAAAATTACGCTCGAAGGACGAGCGCGAGCTCGATGAACTCCCGATATATGCTCGATTGCATCAACAGCAATACAGCTTGAACTGAAATAAGTTAAACTCAATGATTCGCTGTCTCTTTCTATAAATTCAGCTTCGTTTGCAATAGATAGTCTGTAATAGATTCGCTTTAAAGAAATCGCCTCGTTTTCTGTCCGTTGCTAGCTCTAAATGATATTATTGCTATCGATTTTAAACTGTTCACAAACTGTCACAAAACCAAAATATTCATTTGTTTTCGCATCCGCAATTGTAACACTTGCGAAATAAGTATCATTTTAATAAACAATTTTAATAAACAATACAAGATAGACGTTTTAAATAATGTAATATCAGCGAAATTATTCTGCGATAAAATTACTAGGTGCAAGGCATCGCTTCATGAATTATTCGGATTGTTAATTGGTTTTTCGTTCGAGTTAGACAAACAGAGTCTTGCAGCCGATTGGGATTTTCGAGGATGGAAAAATCGAAGGCGAGAAAACAGCGGAGGAACGAAGAGAAGAAGGAAAAAGAGAAACTGTGCTGGAATCTCGTCAAGACTTAACGAATTTATTTAGGTCCACCTAATTGGATTGCTTTAAATCCCATTACATTCGCTTCTATCGGAATCTACGTTGCTCCACTTTATCTTTGTAACGGTGTGTCAATTACCGATATCCTATTTACACACTAGTAGGTGTCTATCTCGAATCTCTTTGAATACGGCATAACAGGCAAGACGATTCAAGTAATTATACGTAAGGTTAAAGAAAAAATAATCCACTTGACTAGGTTATGTAATAAAGTAATCACGTAATCAAGTGTCACAAGCATTAAGTTGTCAACTTTATCACGTCTTGTTTAATTTAAAATCTTTTCGTTAATTACAAAAGGGATAATGTCTTACCTTACACTATCAAGAGTAAGATATTTCGAGGGTTCATCGCGAGGAAATTTGCATATGCAAATAGTCGAGAAACTGTGCGCAATTAAACTTTCGCCACAATATTTCATTTTGTATGATATTTATTCAGCACAATTTGAGATCTTTGCAATTTTCAAATCTACATAATTAAGTAATTGGACATTTTTATACATCGCCGCGCTAAACAAAATTAAATATATTCCAATTAATATTGTTCTCAGGAATTCGTTGAATAGATGATCTCGATTTTCGCAAAGTTTCACCTCTAAGTTGAAGTCGTTAACGCTATTATAACTTTTATACAATACTTAAGTAACCGTGACATCTTTCTATAATTTTTTTAAGAGAGACCAAAATGTAATAAATAATTACGCTTCTCAAAAAAAGTATCTTAATAAAATAGTAATTTTAATTTAAAGTACATTTCGATAAACAATGTTCATTCAATATTAGAAATAAAAGCTCGGAAATTTATAAAAAAAGAGCACAATAATCTTTTAAAAAAAAAAAGTAAAAAAGAAACTCATAATCCGCGCAGAAATATTATAAAGTCTTTCGTCTAGATAACGAGCAATTTGCGATTAGATAATTTTAGTTATAGCTTATTATATATCCCTTGCATCCGGCGCGTTTCTTTATCTCTTCTCGTTCTTTTTTTTTTAATTTCTTATCTCAACGCCGCCTGTGGCGAACCGGGCGTCACGTGTATGTACCTCCTCGCGTTGCACAGAAATAACCATGGTAAAACTCACGAAGACGAAACGGAAAACGCCGGCGGGGAAACTTTCCCGCGAGAGAGAGAGATAACTTCAGCCGCGCGCGCTGGCCGGCTGAATATACATTTAAGTTTTGAAACACGCGAAAAGTAATTTCGAGCTTTCGAGCGTTGCCGCGATTCTGGACCACGCTGAGGGCGGAGGCTGGCCTGGCTGGCCCGCAGCGGGACGAATTACCGGCAGGTTAATTGTGAGGCGGTCAGAAGGGGGGAGTGGGAGGAAGAGAACACCGCGCTACTGATGTACCACAACCCTAAAATTGAATTATGTCAACCCAGCGTAAATATGCATGAGATGTCCCACCCGGCGCTTCCTGTGGACGCCGCTCCCGCTAAAAACTCTCGAACAGATGGAAATTTACGATTCGCGGGACGGTCGACAAGAAAAACCAGCACTGCAAAAACACGCATTATCCGCCGCAATTTAATCAGGAATATTCCTTTCCTCCGGATTTCCATTTCGGTGGCATGTTCTCATGACGACTTGTCATTTCTAATTAAACGGCTTTTAGAAAGAAGATCTGAGTTACCGTCGCGGGATTTTGAGTTAAAGGCGAGTCTCTGATCTTGTTCTCTTTCTCTCTTTTTGTCACGTCATATAAAAAGAAATGTTTTTAGTAGCAGAAATTTAATTAATGTAATTAATTCACGAAGTTAATCGTGATTGCTTTATTTCGTATGTGAATTGCTCCGTTTGAGAATAAAAATATAAGAGGCACTTTGAATCTTTTCAATATTTCACAATCTGCCTGCCTTTTTTCGAAATCTCGCCTCTTTTTAATCAACGAGTATATTGCAAAGTGGCTGAAATCAATCAATAAGGATTTATAAGTTGATCAGATAAAATCAATTCAATAATGATGCCAATCCGTTCGCAGTCTAACAATCGAAATCCGTTCGGATAAAAGAACGGTAGTAGTACACTTTCTGGTGATAGTACAGCACGAGATTCCCGTCGTTCTTTTTTGGCTTCGGATCAGTAAAACTTTTTGCCGCGATCGATAGCCGAAAGGGGAAAGCTCTCGGCATCGGCCGCTTGCCAAGCAACTCCCAGTCATTCTGGAATTGAAAAAGCAGCGACGCCGAAAGACGCTTCCAAGATGCCGTGACGTAGCTTTATGGCTGCAAGCTGTGGAACTTGATGACAAATATATATATTTCGAATTTTCCGTATCGAAAAGAGAAGAGCAAAAAGGTAGAGCCGCGTTGTTTTGCTGTCGCTGTTTATCCAGAAGATTCGCCGTTAGAACACACACAGTTTTCGTCTCAAAATAAATTCATCGAAAATGCAAGCGAAAAACTTACGACAAGGGAATTTCCTGGGGAGGAAGTTGTAAATAGCTGTAAAATTCAGAAAATCGTATAATGCCGGGCGGAAGCGCCGCGAGAGCGGATCCATGATGAAGCGCGCGCGTCAACAGGCGACGGAGAATATTTTCTCTTCTCACTTTCGTAACACAATTAGCTGCAGGCTGCAGGCTGAAATCGAATTAGTTCGTATCGGATGCCGCTTAATTTCGCTGGCTCGGCTGTACATCGATAGCTATCGTAGTTTTCCCCGGAGCGAGTCCGACACGACGACCGAGTTTTTACAGGTCAAATAAAGTTGAGTTGCCGCTCTTCCTATCTCTCTTCGTTTATCTCCCCCGTTTTTCTCTTCTCTACTCTCTTTCTCTCTCTTAGTTGACACTTCTCGTGCACGGCAATATCTCTCATGGTTAATGCGGGTCACGAGTTGAAAATGTGGGTCGTGTATGCGCGAAAACAACGAGACGTTTCGAAGTCAACGTACGCGTTCGCGTTTATTTCGGTAAACGAGTACCAAATGATTTCGCCTGAAGGAAGAAAGGAACGTATGATCTCGCGGATTGGATGCTCCAAAGCGCGGTGCATCCTGAAAGTTTATATTGGGGGAACTTTCATCGGGCGATAAGGGATGAGATTCTCCCGAGCCAAGCACTTCACTGAAAATTCGTTTGGCCGCATCAGACGCGTTCTCCGTACACGAGTCTCCGTTTATTCGTTTTTACACAACGAGAATGAAGAGATAGCTAAATTTTGCATATTCAATCCTCCGAGCATTTTATAGAAACGGTAGAAAAACCTTCATAGATGTTAAATAAAAAGATGAAAATACATGATAAAATTTTTCTATCCGCCTTTAAGATCGAAGCTTTAATGCGAAGCGGAATGCGCTTTTCTCTTGCAGTTCAACTTTAGATATCGTGACATTTCTGACAATGAAAAATCGATGGCAAAAGGAAGTCGAGAGCCTGCGAGTGAAGAAAAATGCAATGGTTCCGACACATATTGTACGTTTTCAGATGCAGATATCTATAAAATTCGAATATAGTCGCTGAATATCCAGCCTCTCTCTCTCTCCTATTTTCTCACTTCCTCGCTTTACTTTCAACAAAATGCGCGCGCAATGCTGAATCCCGACGAAAGAATAAACAAGCGATATCGCGTTCGCCCGGATGGGTATTTCACGCCTCTTCTCCGAGATATCTGGGGATATTGTGCACGGCGAAACTGGTTTAAGCAAATAAAACAAAAATGGCCAGAAAAACTGACGAGGACCGAATTGAAATTAAAATAGGAATGTAACCGCTTCTCAATAAAACGATTCAACGATCCATTTCGACATTTTACAGCGTTGTTTAAAATCTACTTTGACTGATCGATTAAGTCAAGGAAATGAAAATCTTTTTATAAGATCGTATTTTCTTTACAAAATGACAGTTAAAATGGAATTACAAGTTATAAGTTGTCAATCCATACAAAAGTGTTTATCAATTGATTTTTTTGAAATGTTATTTAAAATTCAAAAATTTGCATCGATCTCTATTAGCAACGGAAAATTTCAAGATAGCTAGAGCAATTTTATATATTTCAAATGAAATTTATTAAACGGAATAATTGATGAGGAATAATTTTGATAATAAAATTTCGAGAAGATAAAATTTCGTCCCCAATTCCAACTTGTCATCACGACGATGTCGTGTCAGAACAATGACCAGCTGAATTAGTAGTAGGAATCCACCAGCAAAGATCACTTCTGTCACTCGATAATTATTGAGACGGTAATTATGGAATAATTGGATGTTCAATTAGTGTATGGCCTCTGGTTACACGCAAAGCGCAGAGAATTATCAAGGCCTAACTAGAGTAACTGGATTTGATTCAATGAGAACTGGAAGCGTGATACGCGATTTGACGGAAAATAGAAATACCTGAGATTCTCACGATCTTCATTAATAACGACCCTCAACTATAATGACGAATTTCTGCTCTGTACCAATACGAGTAAGATTTTCAAAAATAATAAACTATAATGTAACTACGTTATAATACACTTACGTCCCGTAGTATTAAAAAAATATTATTCTTGAATATATCATCGTGTGCACGAATAAGTTGTTTAATTTAAATAAAGCTGCGAAAATGTAATAATTATAAGTCCCGTACTTGAGATTCCAGAATTGATAGTAACATTTTTGATATAAATAAACAAAAAATAATTCTTACTTTAATGTCAATTCTATACTTTAGAAAATAATAGCAATTGTAAGTAAAATAATTATTTCAATCATAAAAGATGTAAATTGTTTTGAAATCAGTTCCTATAGAAAAAATTGAAAAAGCATAAACATCTATAAAATATTATATTTATAAAAATTTCGTGTCGAACGTAAGAGATTAAAATTGATTTTCAAAAACTTATTAAACAACAAAAAAGAGAGTAAGAAAAATTTACTCATCAGCTTCAGTTTCTTAAAAGTCGTAATATACACAACACTTGTGACATAAATCATTTTACAAAGAAAATTATATCAGTAATCTGCAGTAAAAAGCAGATGCCTTACCATATACTGATTGACTTATATAAGTTTTTTCGGGGTTTCCACTAGTCCACTACTAATACTCGCATACTTTATTATATAATCGTGTTAGAGATTTTATACTATTCGTTAAGTTCAAAAGATTTGCATGTTAAAATCGAACAGTACAGTATACCGACGATGGGACAATCAAATGAATTCGGGATTTCAGGATCGACGCTCCGCGGCTTTAAATATAATAGCTACGTATACCGAATTGGAATTGACATCCGTTCAAGCTGCAGCAGCTAAATGAGACGATTCTCTTATGCTGCAGGTTCAGCGGTAGCGATGATCGGCGCTAATCTGCGATTCGGCATCGGCGCTTCCGGGAATGTCACGTCCAACGCCACTAAGGTGTTCCAGTGTCACCCGGGTGGCGTGACCGAGGCCACCGTCATATTTAGCCTCGGTGCAATGGGGATGGGGGCGAATATCATCCTCATGACGTTGATACTGGCGAAGCGACAGCTGCGCAGGTACGAAGCGATAATAATCCACCGAAGAACGGCGCTTTATGTCCACCCTCTCTTCCCCTCCCCCCCTTCACTAAGCTCAACACGGGCTGATCCAGGGATAACACCTCGGAAATTCTCGCGTTATGACCCGTTCGATATGTATCATGTATACATACGAGACAAAACCGCCTTCTGTCGCGCGAAAAATTACACGACCGTGATTTCTCACGAATGGAGAGGAAGGATGCGTGTTGCGATATAGATACAAAAGCACAATATTCTATTGCGCTCTATTACATCCGTCTCACGGAGTTCAAAGTCAGCTTAACGCATTGTTAGTTCAATGCATTCGTCGCGAGAAACACACATACACGCGTGCACACATACGCACACTGGCACACATATACGCCGTTGCCAATAAGCGAAAACAAATTTGCTTTATCGCGACTTGTCGTACTTTCGAATAGAATTTATAGAGCAAACGGCACGTTTAGCCGATGCCGTACGTAGATTTCAATCTCGCGTAAGAGTATCCTGACTTGTTGAACTTTATTTCAGTACGTGAACAGGCAGCTATATTGCGGTGCGGTAACCGTCACGTTCTGTTTACCGAATAAAATCTCGATCGTATGCTGCATGCTTGCGAGTAAACAAAATATTGTCTGATCGATACGCGAAACATAATGCGCGCGACAAACTGCGGGGTGTCCTCCAAATTTAATGTGATATCGAATCTTAGGGACGTATCCTAGCTACTATTAATTTAAAGTCGACAGTTCCCTTAAAGTTCCTAAAAACGTCGATATATCTAAATGCAATATCTTTTAAGATTGCAAGTAAAATATATATACATTTTTCGCAAACTAAGCCTCACAGATTGAAATAAACGTATTAAGGTCAAATTTAAGTTTAATTAAAATATCTGGCGTGAATTGAATATCCACAATAAACAGCAGAGAGGAAGATGAAGTTAAATACTGATTTAAAAAGAAATTAATGCGTTCGTTAAATTTGATATATTTTATAGAAACCTTCTGCTTGCATATGAGTTTTTTATTTTATACAATTGCGAATGAGTTAAAATTGCCGGAGGTATATCTTGTAAGATGCAGTAATCTGGGATTAGAGAAGTAGTAGAAATCAGAGGCAAGACGGACGAGAATAGCGAATGTGTTGACGTACATTCATCCGGGGGATTCACAGGTGGTCCCAGGGATTGTTATTCCACCAAGCTATGGTGGATTGCGCGAGGGCCGCTATACTGCTGCCCCTAGGCAACAGTATATTGAATTGTCAGCCTGTTAACAAGTGCTCCCTGGTAGAGACCGCCTTTCTGTTACTGGTCACCGTTTCCACGGTGAACATGCTAACGACCGTACTAAACGACAGCCCGGTGTTCCCCGAGAGCGACGAGGAGGCGGATCTGACTGCTCCTTTATTGATGGACTCACCTCAGGTAAGAATTAACGTGCGCCGTTTAAGCTAATGCGTGATTCCGTTAACACGCGCAATGGTTATTCCCATGATTTTCCCGGACATACCTATCGTTAAACAAATCGGAGTGTAGATTCGCGCGTACATAAACTCTCAATCCCTGAGTCTTAACAACTAAGTTTCAACTTATCTCTTAGCCCTCAGCACACTCTCAGCTCTTCCAATTTGCAACTTTCAACTTTCAACCCTCGATCTTCTCAATCGTCTCTTAACTCGTTGCGGTTCAAACTATTTCTCGCAAGTGAGCGAACATCAAAAATTTTGTCAACTAACGTATGATCAAGCTGGTCTAACGTTGGAAAATTTTTTTTATTATTTAGAGATTTTTTAATTTATCGAAATGACAAAAGTATAATTTGCGATTTTAATCGCGCCTAGATTTGAATGCTTGAAGAATCATGTGATATAAGTTATCGCAACGCATTATGTTGAGTACAACTAAAGGTAAAAGATTAAGCTTTTATTTGACAATATATTTGTGTAGTTGTAAAATAATACGCTGATTTAATCAAACACAGATATTGCTTTTAAGGCGTTAATTCAGTTAATCAAGTCAGATAGGTTTGCTTGTGACAGGCTATTAGTCAAAAACATTGTGAGGTATGGACAGACCGCGTGACTTTGTCTAACGCAGGACTGCGGTTGTCCATCTCGCATGCGAAATGAGAGAGAAATTTCCACCTAACCGCAGCATTGTGATAGCGAATTTAGCGGTGACTGATTGCGGTGCAAACCGTCCGCACGAATCGCAGCGTAGAGATATCGAAGTGAAACCTGTCGCGCTAAATCGGATTTTTTCAAAGGAAAATTAATTGCGCCGTAGAAAAACATCAAGCGCACAGCCTAAGTTGGACATACAGAGGCTTCTTAATAAATTATAATAAATTCAACTAATAAACGTTCCCATAAAGGCAGAATTTTTCTCTACATGGAAAGAAAAATTTTGCTGAATCCAGATTTGAAAATAATTTTTGTTCAATAATCAAAATAATTTTGTGCGAAAGTCAAAATGATTGTTAGAATATCAAAACGTTTTATAGCAATGCTTATCAGTTTTAACATTCCAACAAATTATTTTGATAATTCAACAAAAAATTATTTTCAGATCTGTTTTTAGCAAAATTTTTAGACCTTTCAACAAAATCGTTCTTTCCATGTAGTTAATTTCATATAGAATTTTTATAGTATCAAATTATAATAAACGCTCAAATATGATTATTAAAGTGTGAAAAAATAATGTTTCAATTGTACAATTACTACTACTAGTTTGGTTTTCTCATCATAAATTATTAAAATTGTTCTATATTTTCACTCAATTTCTCATTCAATTTTAAATAAATTTTTTTCAAAATTACTTAAAAACATTTTTTTAAATATTTTAAAATAATTTCCTATTTTTCTAATATATATACCTATATACACAACAGAGTAGAATTTAAAAATTCAAAAATCGCAAAACAGAATTCTAACATCGAGGAAAAATTATTTTCAAATTCATTAGACTGCACGCTTCTAAAATTCTAATGCAGTTCTTACGAGAGACTCTATATCATTACGATACGACCCGAGACACTAAATTAGTGCAATTAATTCCTAAACGACTTAACTTTCCTGAGCGTGTGTAGTAGCATAGTTTCAAATTAATTTAACGCAATAACTTGTACATCTAGTGACACTCGACTCGCTTTTGTAACAACAGAGTTCTAATAATAGTTCATTAAACATCCGAGATGTCTATTACTCTATTATTACGTATCCTTTGCGAGAAGATTGCAATTGTAACTTTATAGGCATCGAAATGATTTTTGCATTTATTTTAAATTGCACTAATAATACATGTTCTTTATTTAGCTTCAGGTTTTATATAATCATTTCAAGATAATTTTTTGGTGCACATGTAGATTATTAAACTCTCTTTTTTGCCATTTGTTAAATTTGTAAATTTTAAATAAATAACAAAACATAAAATTTTAATTTTAAATTACACATAATTATTAAGTTGTCAAATGTACCAATATTTAAAAAAATTTATAATAATAATTTAGTTTTCTATTTCTGTTAAAGGGAATATTTGAAATGATATTTTTTGTATTTACCGGCGAATTTATATCTCGTTAAAGCTTAGCTTTGATAAAGTGGTCTTTGCAATGGCGGATCAATTGTGGATTACAGGATTACAGACGTGTGAGATACGGGAATTTAAATGAAGACACAATCGGATTATATTTTAAACTCGTTAGACTGACCAATCACGATACTTAAACAAGACTACGTTTGATCGAATAAATATGAATATTTATAAAATTTTACAAAAATGTGAATGTTTTTTAAAAATTTACGATCGCTATTTGTAATGATTAACGGTTTTCCGATAATATTTTTGCTGATTCTATTTTGTACAAATAATGTACAAATAAATCCATAATTATGTTTGTAAAACATCTTATTACGTTATAAAAAAATCATCGGTTTGAACACAATAATGCACTTTGCAGTGTGCTTGATTTAAATTTGCAAGTTTAAATTTCCTGTATTTATAAAATTCATTTATAAACTGTCAGTGTTGCTCAAGTAATTAAGTTGAAATAGCCATCATTTCGTTAAAATGTATTTATGAAGCTCGTTGAGAAATAATTTATACGTGGAAGGGTTTAATCAAATTGCGTAGGAAACAGTTAGAATCATTTTATAAGATAACAGTATATATAATCTACAGGAGTCTCACGTGCTTTTTATCTCAACAAAGGACAAAAAATTATTTGCAAAAAAGATGTTCGAATAATAATACTTGATTTAATATTATTTCTTATAAATTTTCAAAATAAAATTCGTTTCATTACTTCTATATATATAAAAAAAAACAATCTCAAATTCATTGTCTCAAAAATGTTTACCAAACCGCAAGTGCAATTCATTGAAGTACTACAGTACTACTGCTTTATACTGATAAGTCTATTTCAAGAAAAACCCTTTCATGCACTTTGCCGAGTATATTTCTCGCTATTTTTACAGTGCGTGCTGTTTGGCACTTTCATGATCTGGTTCGCCAGCATAACTATCAATCTGGGACCCACATTTCTTAGCGGAGCATTAGCGGCGAACACGGAGAGCGGCCACAACACGCCCAGCTGCCCGCTTGTACACGGCCCTTTCCGCCACTACATACTCAATGCCCTCTGGATTGTCATCAACATTATTTGCGTAGCGCTCACGCTCTTTCACTTGAGAAAGTTGCACAGAGACCTGACGAAAGCTAATGTCGAAGCGGTAAGCGGCAATACCCTGATCATATGTACAGCCAAAATCTGTTAAGCGTATCAATTCCGATTAATTTTAATGAAATAAAAGTTTTATTTAATTAAAATTAAAAATAAATTTTTATTTGACAGTTACTTTAAATTCTTTTCATATCTGTATAACATCGCGTTTGTTTTCAGGTACGAGTAGCTGGTCTTGTTACAACGCTCGTTAATGTAACGGGAGGACATCAGGGTGCAACGAATGCGCTTGCAACTGAGGATGGTGACACGAGGAACGGTGCGACACCGAAAGTAAGTCATTACGTTAACAATTTTCAACGCAAAGAGCGTATTTCTGTATTCCAATAAATCTATTCTTTCATTTTTATTTGTAATTTAGATAACATTATTATTATATATTTAATATTTTTTCCAAAACTGCATTTTAAATATCGCCGATGGCCTTCATTTTTATTCGTAATTTAAATAACAGTTTAATATTTTTTTCAAAAACTGTTTTAAATATTGCTGACGATATCGACAGTATCAATTTCTCTTTGTATGCGCACATTCTTTAAGCATCTACAAATGGGGCACATATGCGAGGCAAGACGGAGTTGAAAGGAAGGAAGTGAGTGCGCCGTGGCGCATAAAAGGATCTAAAATTATTCAGATACGACATTTCAGAGGACGGGCGCCATCGAGGAGCACCGAAAAATGCGGAATTACCTCAGGAGGATGGAACGCGAGGGTGTGCAGAGGGTGAAAATGTTCCTGGTCATAACAGCGGCGTACGTCTTGTTCTGGGGACCATTGTTTTTCGTTACCCTGGTGCACCACCCCGTCATAGGGAACCCTACCGGCTACGAGGTAATTAGAACGTATAGAGCGCCGCGCGCAAGATGAGATAATGGGTGCAAGTTTGTATCTGTGCTCGCGTTAATGTTACTGGAGCGGAAATTTAGACGCTATCGATATTTATGGGTTCCCACAAATATCTCCCGGTCATTACTTATCTCGCTCGTAATGGCGCATTATTTGCGCGCACTTGCGGTATCTGAGTGCGAATAATTAATTAGCTCGGCAGTACGAATGCCTGCCGCAACGTACGTCGTTCGCGGATCGAATTTTGTCCCCGGTGAAAACGGCAATTGTATGTCACACGTTGTTTATTCATTCCGCGAATGAAGCTCTCTTATTAATTTCAAAAGATGCACCCGCCAGAAATAATCGGCGACACATCAGCTTACATAAATAATTATAAATACAATACAGCTGACGTTATACACAAGTAACATTTTATCGAGAAAATCAATTGCAAATGTCGAGGTTAATCGTTGGGCAGCGATGAAAAATGAATACGAATCTCTCCCTTTTTTTTCTCTTCCTTTCCAATCGTTACAATTTTCTGCGATTTGTGTACAGGGTGGGGCATCTAAAACAAAATACCGGAATACCTATGTCAAAAACTAAATCCGGTAAGGAAAAATATTTTATACAAAAGTTGTATAATTTGAAAGAGGACAAATAATGAAATAAAATCAATTTCCCAAAAAATCGATTTTTCAAAATCACATGGGACCCATCTCCACTTTTTAAAATAAAATGATATATTTTTTTTTTTACATAATATGATTCCTTTAATTATTCTGCATATAAAAGTATTAAGGTAAAGTTATCGAAAACTCAATACCTTCTGAGATATTTTATATCTTATCGCCACATTTGGACATAAAATATGAAATCGATGAAATGATCTCGTAAATTGACTATTTCGTCTATTGATTTCTTGATAATTGTATCTTAACTTTTATGCATAACATGCTTCAAATCATACAAACTTTTGTCTAAAACATTTTTACCTACCGGATTTAGTTTTCGACATATTCCGGTGATTTATTTTAAATGTTCCACTCTGTATATATATTCCCTTAAATAATTATAATGCCGCGATGCCTAAAATATACGGCGCAAGACACAGCAAAACTTGTCAAGCGATTTCTGAGTTTGGTTTCTGGATAACAATACAGATGTTCCGATGGGAACAAATGCGAAAATTCTTGGCGAGAAAACATGAAAACGTTAACTCGCTCGACCATGCCACTACAGAGTTGTACGTGTTGTACGTGAATTCGCGACTAGTTCGAGCAAAGAAAGAGAGAGAGAGAGATTCTTCCAAAGAATCTCTCCACGAGAATATAAATTTTCAAGAGAGGAAAGTCTGCGCCCGAAAAACTCGTTGAGTGACTCGAAGACATCGCGCGTAGCGTAGATTTTGCTGATGTGCAGCGTCGTAACAGATGCACGAAATAGCGGCATTTTATCTTCTCGATGCGCAATAAACTTCCGGTATTTTGACAAAGCGAACTGAGACCACGGCAACACAGTGAAAAGCGTAATTTAAGAAGAGATCAATCTTTCCGCGTTTCCCACCTAAATAGATATATGTATAAACTTCGATATTTTTCAATGGAGAAATTTTACGCTTTTTACACGTGACCTAGTGAAGATCTTTTCAAATATTAATCCTTCCTTAATTTAAATTAATTTAAATAATTTAATTTAAAAGAGCCGAATCCATACGAATAATTAAACTAACATTTTTCATTGTTCTTATGCGGTGGACTGATTATATTATAATTTTAGTTTCTTGCTTCAAAAGGAATGCAGTTCCTCTATGTGATTTTCCTTCTATTCTATAAGCGCGCTATCGTGCAATTTTGGATTAGCTTCTAGATTTACGTTTACAGTAGTACGACGCAAAGTGTATCACACCGCATCTAAATCACTGGATTCCGCGGTCTGTTGTACCACCAGGTGACCCTACACATCGCGTACGTGCACGCCTTCGTAAACCCAGCCCTGTTCCTCGCCCTGCACCGAGGGCTGCGGCAGGGGATGTCGGACGTGTGTTGCGGCTGTTGCGAAAGCATAGCCCGGTGGATCCTCGGGTCGGCTGCCGCGACCGGTCCAATGCAGAATGTACAACTACCCCGATACGAGCCACCGATGAACCTCCCCTCGCCGCCGGACCCACCCCTGGCAGCGTCGGCCGTATCGCCGGGATGTAATCTCACTGACGTGGCGCTCCTGAAACCACCCTTGCCACCGACTGCCAAACACTTATTGATGGTAGGGCCCCATAATCAATAATCAACTAAACTTATCGCGGAATTCACGATTAATTACTTAAAGATTGATCTTTAAAGCCACCCCTTCAATAACTTTAGACTAATTTTCCTCGATTGTCTCTCCTTTCCAGAACGTTAAGTTTTACATGATTTTTATTGTACAAAGATACTACCCAAGCTTATGATATATAAATACAAAATTATGAGTAAAATTACATCAGGACGACTCCATCGTGATACCGCCGGATCCTTGGAGTCTGACTTCAAGACCAAAGAGCACTTCTAGCCTATACGAAGAGGAATTATCCAGGAGACCGAGCCTCCTCCTACCACCACCGGCGGAACTAAATGATCTGCAAATGAGTCCGACAAGTAGCGACTTGCCCAGCGAATAAACGACTTTTAGTCAACATCAACATCGAACAAAAAGCACAATGTTAACCGATTACAATGTAAAAAATAATTGTAAAAATGATAAAAACAGTTTCTAAAGACAAATCCTTCCTATTATCCTAATCCTCTCCTGGAGCATCCAATCAGGCGTTCATATTATATATATTACTGATAAAATGCCGAAATCAAATGAATCACGCGCTATAAATACTGCGTCACTTAAGTATTTTTTAATTAATATTAGCATATTATCATCGAAAATATCACAACTATTTGCAACTGCGTTCGAATATGTATCCATAAAGTTTTTCGTTCATGCAATTTTTAACCTTCAAATGGTACAAGAGTACGAATTCGCACCGCGAACATTTTCGAATTGCTGGCATTTGCACAGAAACATCTGTCGTGGCTTATCCCCATTACGTTAAATATATTCAAAACATTTCTGTTTTTTCCTTAGAACAGATGTACAATTTAAGATATCAAATCCAAATTCGTACAATTGTTCCATTAGTGGGTGCTCGAAAGAAGTGTCATCATTTGAAGGTTAATACAGTATTAAGCTGGACGGAATGGAATATTAAGTACAATCGTAAATTTATATAAAATCGTCAATTAAGTTCCTATTTAATGCGATATCAAGAAGTCAAGAGTACATGAAAGATACAAAATTAATTACATGTTAATGCATCTTGAGTTTTTTTTAAGAAGTGAAATAATTGAAGAATTAATGTGCACATTTACTTTTACGATGCGTACGTATATATATAATAGATTTTTAAAAAATTGACAGGTTGATTTTTTTAAACTCGTATTTACGTGTACATCAATTTCCACAATTATCACTTCCAAAACTGTCAGTTGAAATAATGTTGAAATTTAATTTCTTTTTCTTCTTGGATATTACAAGCACCGTCGTAGCAAAATTTAAAAATTAAACACGAGAAACAAATTGAAGAGAAAAGAAAGACCACCGGGCATCATCTGAATGTATCTGTGATCGCTTATAAACGTCCTAGTCTCTTCATCGTTGTGGTGTCACTAATAGATTCTTAGAGGATTATATATATATACATATAATATATATTAGAGCTGTTACTTTTTGCTCACTTCGAATATTCGAAGCTTCGACGTTAACTTCGACCTTTCGAAGATTAAGATGCCTTCGAAGCTTCGAAGTTTCGAAGCTTTGAAAAATATATTAAAAATTTCAATTTTCTTAATAAGATTGTTTTATTGATCGTCATCTTTCTTTATTTACACATGTATCCAGTTAAATTATTAATTTGTAACATTTCAGGTTATAACACTTTCAAATTTTTTAGGAATAATTTCGTATATATATTAATTCTTTTCATTTACAATATTTGTAAATTTTCTGAATAAATTTATCATTTGCACGAATATTTTTCGAAATTTCGAAACTTCGAAGGCACCTTAAACTTCGAAGTTTCGAAAGAATTCAAAGATTTTAATGCCTAAGCTTCGAATCTTCGAAACTTCGAAGTTCGAATGTCGAAGCTTTCGAAGCAAATCACCAGCCCTAATATACATATACCTATATATATATATATAGATATATATATATATATATATAGGGTGTCCGTAAAGTCAATTACCTTTATATTTTGGAAACGGCTTTAAATACAAAAAAAAAAGTTTCAAACAAAAGTTGTTTGACTTCAAGGGAGACATAAAATAGTACCATTGGTTGGTAGTACCTTGGGTGTCGCTACCAAGGTCAGGGAAAGGTCACTTTAAATTTTTTAAGTGAAACCCTCCATTTTTTATTGTATATCCTTGTAGATTATCTCGAGAGCTTTCCAAAACACATAGATAAAATATTTTTTGATTAAATAAATCTTGAGTTATAAAGCTTGAAAGTTGCAGTATCATCGGCATTAGCATTATCCAAAGTGTCCGAACACTGACTAAAATCTTTTGAATGTTCAAGATCATGACCTAGACAACACATGTCAAGATCAAGGCCATTAAAGGTTATTGCTTTTATTTTCATTTTGGAAAATTATATTTATTTTTTGGAAAAAAGAGAATCAATTTCCAGTGGTCATGACCTTCACATGTTTTATCAATGTCATGATCCTGAACAACATTCAAAAGGTTTTAGCTAGTGCCGACGGTACTCCAACTTTCAAGCTTCATAACTCAAGATTTATTTCATAAAAAAATATTTTATCTATGTGTTTTGGAAAGCTCTTGAGATAAGCTACAAGAATATGCAATAAAAAATGATTCCATTAAAAAAATTTAAGTGATTTTTCCCTGACCTTAACAGCGCCACACAAGGTCAAACCAATAGTACCATTTTATGTAATCCCCCTTAAAGTCAAACAACTTTTGTTTGAAACATTTTTTTATAACTAAAGCCGTTTCCAAAATATAAAGGGTGATAATTGACTTTACGGATACCCTGTACATACATATATCTGAGTGTATATGTATATATATTATATATATATACATTATGTATATACGTAAAGAAAGGGATACTGATAGCTTATAAATATTAAATAATACATATATTAATTCATGATTTGCTTTTTCAGCTTATACAGAACAGAACTGAAAATGAATATCTGACGAGTCAGAGAAGTACGACACGTGGTAGAAAGTATAATTAACTGGGAAAGATTTATACTATAATTTCTTCTTTTTAGCTGAATTGTAGATGCACTTATCAAATGTATAATACATAACGAATGCGCATTCCTGCCGCGTTTAAGTCCTTCGTAAAGTGGCACCTATCGTGTGTGAGCTTCTTTATCTAGGGACTCAATCTTTTCGAAATGAGATACTATATATATTAAATTACATATATATTTTCTACGCGACATTTTAGAGATTGCCACCGTTGCAACCGCACGACGCATCAGCGCCCCGCTGATCCATTTTGTGCGCTACACCAATGCTTTCGTTTTATGCAAATGAGAAAGAGAGATTAACAAGAGTAAAGAAGCTAGAGAACTTGGATTATAGTAATCAATGTAAATATGAACGATTATCTTTGCTATATAGTTATATGTTTATTATATTAATAACATAATTCTCAATGTAATTTGCCTCCAATATTTATTTTCAAATTTTATGGTTTTAATGTTGTATTTGAAGCAAATTAGCAAACCAAAAGCGATATATATGTCCACATATTTTAAATATTTGTGTTTTCGTCACATTTCTATAATAAAAATACCTCGGATGTTTCACTCCCCGATAAATGATAATATTAATAATAATATTAAAGATTAACACGATATTAAAGAACATATTAAAAGCCGGTCGACTTTGAACAATGAAGCGAAAAAATCGCAAAACTCAGTTAATTGTACTAAAATTGGCAAATTAATTTGTCACGTGATTTTCTAAAGCACGTAGACGTAGTATTTCACATGAATTAAAAATACAATTCCAAATTACGAGAATAATTAAAAGCAGTAATTTCTACTAATTTTTTTATGTAAAAAAATTATAAAAATTATTCCATATCAGACTGCACCGTACTATATCGTAATTTGTAGATTACAATCGTGAATGAATTATAATAACTTTAAAAATCTAAGTATTTTTCAATCAAGAAAGATATTTAGAACTTCTAAACGTAAACTCTAATAAAAAATCTTAACACGTTTATATAATTTATATAAGTCTGATTAAAAATAACGTAGATCGAAATTATTGAAATTTCTTCCAAAATTAAAAATATGCACTATTGGCATAATTAAACGTATATATTAAGGTATACTTAAAAATGTTAGTATAGAAATTGTTTCTTATTATATAGTAAAAAGCATATCAACGTAGAGGAATGTCATGTGTTTGAAAAGTTAATATGCAGCGTAATATTACGCGGCGAGTATCGATATTTATTAAAATTACGTAAGATTAATATCTTCACCCAATTCCTTCTTTCTTTATTCACCGGTAATGTGTTGAAAGCAGTTCGCGAAGGATGCTGCTTAGATACAAGTCAATTAACTGTAATTACCACAGAATATTTTATTCTTAGGTACGTCGCGTGTGGAATAAATGTTTAATGTAAATTAATGTAAATTGTACGTGTAAGAAAGTAGCAGAACGAGACCGAAATTTTTTATCGTAATTTTATAAATGCAACATCGAGGACGGACGATCGATTAATGGCAATTGTAAGAAAAAAAAATTATTGTTAGAGATGCATTAAAAGTATACGAGATGCGTTTGAATCGAAAGTTTTGCAGCCTCGACTATATGTTTAATACATTGAACCGTGAATTTTAATTTTTAATTCACGTTACTATTATTTATTTTATTTGTCAATAGATCAAAAATATACATATAACTTGGAATTGTTTACTTAATTTTTTAATGTATTTTAAAATATATTTAATGTTTGTAAGTAAAAATGCAAAATTTTATAGCGTGATTGGCTTCAATCTTTACGTTAATTTAACAAATTCAATTCAATCTATTTTTTAACAGTAAATATATCTTGTAATTGCTATTAAAATCGATTTTTTTCAAAGTGTTCTTGAAAGTCAAGGCCACTCAAGCGAATTATTCTAAATAATCTCATCAGGGCAAAGTATTATTATTAAGAACATTTCTAAGAGAACGGTGCCTAAAAAACTGAAACACCGCTGCAAATTGGCAGCAAAGTATGCGAAATGACATCGTAAACTGTATAAATTATACGAGCATAAATTTTATCTAGAAGGAAAGAGCATGCATTATATTTCAATGTACATAAAATCCTGTTCACATATTTAAAATAAAAGTATGTGTGATATATAAATTATATTTCCTTCCCTTTAATAAATTAATAAAATATTGCGTACTTCAAATATAACGAAATAAATGGCGATATATTTGCTACAGAATCATTTAGTTGAGAATTTTAACAGTATTATATTGCAATTATGCGTATTGAATATATTGTGGTTATTTATTTTTAAAAATTAAAAAGTAAATAATAGCACGCGAAGCGCGACTGTGGTGTCTAGTTTAAAATAAAAGTATGTGTAATATATAAATTATATTTCTTTCCCTTTAATAAATAAATAAAATATTGCGTACTTCAAATATAGCAAAATAAATGGCGATATATTTGCTACAGAATCGTTTAGTTTCTTCGAGAAAATCTGTGATCCGTGAGAGAGCATACAGAGAATGAGTCAAAGGCTTCTTCGGATATTCGAAGGTAGACAGTTCTCCGATTCAACACAACGTTAACGTTAGATATTTATCTGTCTCACGTTGCCACTCACCTGTTCGAAGCCACCTAATATCTCCGTTGTGTCCATCGCAGAATTCACGGCAATCGACCTCAGCTTATGGCCTGTCAAAGAGGCAAGTAAACGAACTACACTGCTTTTTCCGCTGCCCGAAGCACCAATCTACAATATTAAATTTGATTTAATAATCGTATTATAATTTATCAGCCAAAAGATGGAACTCTAATAAAAAATTCACTCAAAATATAATATACAAACATACAAGTATGGACATCCAATTCATCTTAACGCATTGCATGAGACTCTTCAACGCCTTTTTCTGCTCTCTGAGCACTAACAAATTGATGTCCTGGGGCTCGCTGCAATTTTTTCGGCTTAACGTCACGTCACCGATGAAAAGTTCGTCTGCCGTGATGTACATGGGCAGTTGATTGGGTGGAAGAGGATATTTCTCGAGCGAGAACATTTCCTGATATATCTGATAGACCTGCAAAACAAATACAATATATGCTGTATTTGAAAATAAAATATTAAAATTCTATTATATTATTATTAAATAAAATATTATATATTTTTTAAATAAACATAAAAGTGATTTCTTTCAGTACAAATTTGTAATTCTTCTATTACTTTTGATATTCATACTATTTTAATACCTATTTATATTATTTGATATCTTAATGAATAACTTTATAATGATCGATTCACCTTTTGTCGATCTTCATTAGTTCTCATTCTGTTAACATAAATGAGTTCCACGCTGTCACCTGGATTAAAGTATTGTTTATTGCCGCGAAATTCATTGGAAGCGGCTTCGATGGTCGTCTCGCACCATCGGGTGATATCTCGTAGATTCATTTCCCACGGAGATCCAGCATGTCCCCATACGATGCCAGCTTCTGACGCTAGTTTGCTATTAAATTTCACCATATCATTGATCAATTCCACAGGAAGTTGTGGAAACTGCACTCTGAGTATAAACCTCAAATCGTCTTCCATTAATGCATCCACAGAAACCTGTAAGAGCAGTGGATTTTAGATTGTAGAAATTATTTCCGTAGCATTGCATTATGCTGTGTTCAGAATATATAAATACCTGAGTAAATCTATTTAAAAAGGACTTTGGTAAGCCTCGTCTGGCTCCACCTTGCCGCAAGGGATTTTGACAGCCGAACAACCTTGTGCCAGGTTTGACTGAAAATGTTTTTCCTAATTCGGGAATGTATATCTCTCCCCTGTGATCGAAGCACGCGTTAAGGCCTTCCAGGACTGATTGCGATGCTAGATTCAGCTCGTCGAGCAGAATCCAATATCCGGCACGCAAAGCCCGAAGAAATGGACCATCCCTCCATGCAAATTCACCGCCTTTCCCACCTTCCACGGGAAGATCGGCACCGAACAAATCGGATACATCCTATGCACACAATAGGAATAATCTCATTTAATTTCCTATATAATAAATTATACTTTATAATAGGACGAAGAAAATAAATTTATGCGCCGTTTTAAGATACCGTTTGGTCGCTTAAGTTGATTCTGAGCAAAGTATGCCCTGCGGCTTTTGCGAGTGCAGAAACCAGACTGGTTTTTCCTACGCCTGGACTTCCTTCCAGAAGAATCGGTTTGTTTAACTGTAATGCTCTTAGCAACTTTAATGTATTCAATTTCGTAGTGGGAGTTGTAAACGTAAATGCAAGATCCTCGCAAAAGGTACATGGTCCTCTTTCAATATAAAATGGTGACACTCCGAATACGTCTGGCGTATCTACAATGTCTTCATTTACCATAGAAGCTTCCATGTCAAGTACAGATTTTATTGTATTTTCAATTTCCGATTTAATAAATCGGAGAGCAGCTTCTGTAAAATTTTTCAATTTGCTGACACTAAAAATAAATAACAATCGGTTATAAAGCATTGAAACCTTTATTGCACTAAAATAAATAAGTATTCATATTGAAAATAATTTAATCAAAGTAATTTATTAAATATTATTTTAAAAAATTAAAACGGTCAAACAATTTTTACATGTAAAATTAAAATATCGAAATCTGAATACAATAAAAAATTAATACTTTGTGTTAAGAGCATTTACCTCTCCGAACCCGTGGAACCAGATCCAAGACTATCGATATATGTGAGACAAGCACCATGATAATACGCCTTCTCGATCGGCAGTTTCGTCAGTAGAGTGCCGCGAGAGAATATATTTATAAAATCGATCCAAGTGAGTACATCTCGTATGCTCACAATGAGCTTCTTGCCCACTTCGGTAGTTTGTAACCATTCGGTGAATCTCAATATCGCGGTGGCGACGGACTCCTTTGTTGTTTGCAAATCGACGTGGAGATTATGCATTATTATATCACGCAGATCGCTCATGACCATACATCCCTCGCACCACACTTCAGTGAAGCGATTTCGCAAGGCCGGCGAGAGCTCCTTCTTGCCGTAATCACCGCCGGGATTCATCGTGCCAACGAACACAAATTTCTCGTCCGCCACGATGACGGTATTTTCTTCATCGTGCGAAGACTCTATTCCTCTCTCAGCCAATAGAAGACTGCGCTCCGGTTCTGTCGGTAGACAGAAAGATTCAATGTAGAAAAATATATAATGATTATAAGTAAATTTAATTTACAATAAAAATGGATCAAAGCCTCTGTAAATCTCTTTTTATAATAATTATATACAAACAAGATTGATTTCTTCTGAAAGAATATGATTATTTTTTACTTCGCGTCTCGTGCTCACCTAAGAGTGAATTTAATCGCTCCAGAACGCTATCGTCGGCTAATGAAATTTCGTCAGCCAAGAACAAATCGCCGTTGCGCATAGCGTTTATTAAAGGACCATCCACCCATTCGAAGAGCTTCTGATCGTCCTCGGTATGCTCTCGAACAGGTCGTAGATTTCCCAGAAAATCGGACGACTCGGTGTGCATATGGCAATTCACACCACGCATAGCTTGGCCGTTGATAGCTGCGATCAACTGGCAGACTGTGGTTTTACCACCGCCAGTTTCTCCGATCAGCAATACCGGTTCCTTAAACTGACAGGATTTCTTCACCAGAACTGCCATTCGACGCATATGATAGGTCCATACGATATGTCCGAAGCCGGAGATATTGTTCTTCAGAAGCTCCTCCAATATATGCCTCGTTACTGGCGAGGTCTTGTCGTTCAGCGTGAACAAGCTATCGGGATCCACGTCTCTTTTTAAATGTTTTTTTATTACCTGTCTTATTTCATCCGCTTCTTCTGCTTTGCGGACTTTAGCCGCGAGAACAAGGTAGCCCTCGTCCGCCAGATGTTGACTCCAATCATACAGTTTGTTGCCTACATCAGGCGCTAATCTATACCTCTCGCCCCAACGAAAAAGATCTCGCAGAGTTATAAATCCCTTTTTACCAGCAAAAGCCGCCGTACTCTTACGTCTTATCTGCAGATCTGTCATTACGTTGATTACTTGTTTGCAGTACGACACCGGCATACTGCATCTCTCATTAAGTATTATCTGCAATTCGTTCGGCGGTATCTCGTCAAAGTGCAATTCTACAAATCGGTTCCTGAACGCCCGTGACAAAACTTTTCGGCCGCCATAGAGTCCAGGAGGATTTTGCGTCGCGAACAGCATAAAGTGTTCGTGCGCTTTTACCACCTGTTGCGTCTCAGGTATGAATAATTCCCTATTGTCGTCGAGGACTCGATTCAGAGCTTCCAAAACGTCACTCGGGGCTAAATTTAACTCGTCCAAAATAATCCAGTATCCTTTGCGCATCGCATCAACTAGGACTCCTTCCTTGAACACCAGCTTTCCAGTCTCATCCGCGATGTAACTTCCGACGTATTCCTGTAGATCTGTGTGCTCGTGATTGTTTATACGGACGCAAACGTGTCCAGTGGTCTTCGCCAAATAGGTAATCAAACTGGTTTTGCCTACTGATGTGTCACCTTGCAGCAAAACAGGGATTTTCCCGATCGACACGACTCTTACTAGGTCTTTCAAATTTCTTCTAACGGAATCAGTTAATATATAGTTGCTAGGTGTTTCGGGCGTTAAGCTTCCTTGTAGGATCCAATATCCTTCAATGTATAAGTATTCTTCTCCCGGACTGCATCTCGGTTTCGGTATAGGAGTGCCAAGAATTGCTTTGACGCTTTTGTTATCGAGGACAGCTTTCACAATCATTCTCTGTACAATCGGATACGAGTTGTAGTCCAGCTGCGTCAGGAAACTCAAAGAGAAGGCTTCATATAGAGATCTCAGGATATTGCCACAAGGATTCAATGCGGAAATGTACAACGCACGACACAACGTTCTCAGACTGTAATGCGGTTTATGCGCCGTGCCATCGAACAGTGTGCTCATAGCTTCCTTTCTCACGTTTAGATAAAACCTGACGATCGCGTCATGCTTCTCTAGCGGTAGATTTAGTTCCGCCAAATAGGAGCTCACTAGCAATAAAAGATCCGATCGCTCGGTCAACTCATCAATGTAGAACTCGGTGAATCTGTTTCTTAAACCGACCGGTAGGTCTCTCTTACCGATATCTGTGGCCGGATTCATGCAGGCAAACACTGTGAAGTCGGGATGTCTTTTCACAGGTTCTCCGTCACCGCGCTCCAATAACGGCAACGACTCCGAGGAGCCTTCCAACAAACCGGAAAGACACTCCAGTGTCTCTGCGTTCGCCAGATTAATCTCGTCCAAAAGAACCCAGTAACCATCTCGCAAAGCCCTGACCAAACTCCCCTCTATAAAGGAGAATGCTAGTGCATATTGGCTCTTCACTTGAGTTCCCAGTTTGTCCAGTTTCTCTAACATCTTTTCCCACTGCCTCAGCATATCTACTTCAGTCTGAACATCGTCCTGATCGCATCTCTCTCGAGAATTTTTGTTTCGTTTGAGATGTTTCAAAGTGTCATTTTTGAATGCATTATCTTCGAGATAGTTCTCGCACTTATTTCGCAATCTTTTCACAGCAGCGCGCGCACTGTGGCTCATCAAAGCGACAAGATTCTTCCACTTTTGTTGCTTGTGACACAGAGCAATGTGTTCAAGAAACTTTCTATTTGACTCGATCACAAAGTAAGAGCGAAACAGAATCTCGAACTCCTCCTGGATGGGTGAAATCAGAAACTTCAGATCGACCGGCTTGTAGCCACCTAATAAGTCCGCGCTCTCGCTCTGCTGATTCATATTTATGATTGTCAATTTATGACCAGTGCTTCTTGCTAAGTACTGTATCGAACTCGTTTTTCCGGTGCCAGTCTCGCCGACCAGCAGTACGGGCTCTTTCTGCATGACACAGCTAGCTATGCGTTCTAGCAAACACGCAGAGGGTCTTGTAAAGGAGAAATTAATCTTTTCTATATCTATTCTCGCGTATTGTGCCTTCTTACGAGCCAGCTTCGCTCTGCCCGCTATCAAAAGTTCAGGAAGTAGGGATATGGACGGTTTGTGCATATTGCAAAAATACTCCGCCTTCGTCTTTATAATGCCAAGTTTATGAGCTACCGCCATCGCCAAATTTAATCGTTGCTCTATAAACATACATACAATAATTAATAATATATTTAGTGGAGAGCGTTTTCAAATTTTATAAGATAAGTAAAAAAAGATCTAATGAACATACATTTTATATATTTAAATAGAAAAATAAAAGAACTAATACCTTGATTAGGCACCGAACTGCAAAAAACATCTAGAGCATCCTGGAATATTTTCAATGCAGAGTCTGACGACGAAACGTCGAAATCGATGATAGCTCTGGAGCACCATTTTATTAAATCTCGCGTCGATGTCTGTCGTCCAATCTTCAGCGATAGTATAGCATCACTTGTATTACTCTCACTATCGTGATCTCCTACAGAAAACAACAAGAACACATCTACTATTCTAGTAGCAATAGTGTTCAATACTGGAAACAGTGTTCGGACTACAGTCACTAATTCGCCTTTGGACAGTGGCTCCACGTTTAGGCAAAGCCAATGTTTTTGCAACAAACTCGAGGATCCTGTGATATGTTTTTGAATGCCCGTAATGGACATCATTAATCGCTGAGTAACAAACAACTGGAATTCACTGTTGGCATAAATGGTATCGCGATAGCCAGGTACACTGAGTGTTCCAGTTTCCATCAGATTGCTCAAGACACTGGCTACATCGAGGGCAGCGCTATCCACATCCTCCAAGAGCAGCCACTTGCCGGCGACAACCGCTTGTGTGAGAACACCCGGTTGCCAAACAAATTCACCGGGCACGTCGGTACACCTGTACATCCCCAGCAGCATCTTCGAGTCGGTCTGATCGCCCAGTTGCAGTTTAATGAAGTTCGACGTGTCGTGTCCAGTGATTCTGGCTAAATACTCTACGAGAGCTGTCTTACCGCAACCAACTGGTCCTTGCAAGCAGATACATTTTCTGGAACCAACAGCTATGGCCAGACTTTGCAAATTTTTCTTCGTGGAAGAAACTGGAACCAAATTATAGGTGCTACTCTGATTCCTGCCAAGAGTGGGCAACAAAATGCCGCCAACAGATACAATAGATGAGATATTTTCAATTGTGTCTTCCATTGAATTAAAGCTAGTGCACATGATACTAGTATCAATGCTCTTGTCTTCATGACCAATTAAAAATCTTCCAAAATTTGGAATGAATGTTTGTGCACATAACAATCTTGTTGATTCAGACATGTTCAAAACTATTGCTATACATTTTAAGGCAATCCTAAAATCAAGTTAACAAATCTGTTACTTTCAAACAATTATAAACAAATAATTAATTAAAATCATCTTAAGATTTACTGCATCTCTTCAGAAAGATAGCTTTTATTATTGAATTTCTTGTAATATACTTACCATTTTACCCTGTCATCTGCATTTGTTAAATACTTGTAAAATCTAGACCAATTCCATTTATGTTTAAAATGGCTAATAGCAGACTGCAAGATATTATAACATGCTACAACAATGTCATATTCAGATACTTCCGAGATGCACAAAAATTTTCTTCTGTTCTGTCTCTTTAAAGGTGTAATTGTATCAATAAAGTTGTCAACAAGTTCGAACGGAGCTGGATTAATATCAAAATAATGTAAAACAAATCTGAAATAAGAAAACAATATTCTATAACATATTATTCTTTGTATTAAACGAAGAATACTAATATTCATTAATAATATTCAAAAATTAAATACATTTAGTCACAAAATTTGAATACTATGTATCATAATACTTTGTAAATCTGTCTCACTCACTTGTATAAGTACATATACAAAACACAAATAAAACTTCTTGTTTATTAATCTCATAGAAATTAAACATATCATAAGTTTTGTCAAAAATTTCATACAATAAACTTATTATTATAAAAAGATTATTACGTAGAGACCTTACACAGCATGGAACAAGCATTGATATCGACATAAAGAAAGACACATCCACTGATATTAATCTGATAAATAGTACATATTAATATAACAAATACATACACTAGTAAATCTTGATTAACGTCAAGCAGCTTTCCTAATATAACGCAGTTCAATCTATGAATTACATCCTTGTCTATTAATGTTGATGACTGCATCTCATCTGTAGAAATTGCTACAGAAACAAGGGCTGGTAATAATTGTGGAAAACACTCGGCAACATCTTTCGTGCATTCAGGTTGCATAAAAAATTCACTTAATAATACTTCTAAAATTGTGTCAGATTTAAGTTCACTAAATTCCTGTAAAAAAATAAATAGATTAAATTTTATATCTACGTCTACTTTATATTAGACATAATTTATTGAAGATTAGAATTAATAAATAATAATTAGAATTAGATCTATACGGGAATGTAACTATAAACATAAAGCATTATAAAAGTAACAATGCTTACTCCAAGAAGCGAGAATCTCTGTTTATATCTCTGATCTCGTTCACAGAAAACTGCCACATTTTCAGTCAACATCTTGTACGATTATACTGGAAAGTTAAACTTAATTATTTGCAAAAATGTTGTCGACAACAAGAACGATAGAAACAGGTTACACGACATGAGAAACACGTGGGCAGAGAGGATCCTGAGAGCGGCCAGCTCGCGATTTAGCTGCGATAGACGATTGAGCTGGTTTCAGCGCCTCTGGAAAGTGGACATTG
>NW_012028365.1:8663-9253 GCF_000956235.1 Wasmannia auropunctata | reverse complement strand
GTGCTCTTCCGATCTACTCAAGATATCAAAAAATGTTTTATTACTGTACAAAAGTTTTACTGTAAAATTACCTTTATTAATTTACGTTGATAGAACGTATTAAATTATTTAAAAAAAATTTTTTGAACATAATTATTAAAAAATATATTATTAACGTAAATGAATAAAGACAATTTTACTAAAAGTTTTGTATACAACATTTTTTGATATCTTGAATAGTTTTCGAAATATAACGAAAGAGAAAAAGAATTAATTTACATATAAGGGGTGGATTTATCTCTTTAAACCGTTTTTTAGCACCAACTGATAACTTCTAAATTCATTTATTTATGTGACCTCAAAGTGTACCAAATTTCATTAAAATCAGAATTTGACACTTCGCGAGGTTTCCTTGTCAGCAAAGAAAATTAAGTAATTTTCATATGGGGTGGAGTGATTAATAACATTCGCGCATCATTTATACGTGCATATCCTGACTTGTGCCAAGAATTCCAAGGAAAAAGGGGACCATTTGACAACTATAAATAATTATTTTCAAAATCTCGGACCTTAATGCACTGTAAAAATAGAAAAAAATTGTTAGCTAATAT
>NW_012028365.1:0-671 GCF_000956235.1 Wasmannia auropunctata | reverse complement strand
ACGTGTGCTCTTCCGATCTCTTTATCGAGCTTTGATCAAGCTCTGATTAACTTAAATGAGCAAAAAAATGATCTACGGTAAATCTTACTATATTATTCGTTGTCCTGATTTAAACTTATTTTCACAACTTCGTCAAACAAACAATTAATAATATATTCTACCCAAAACAATACATAATAATAATAGAGTACAGTACAGTAAACCAATAGATTACTCGAGTAATGTTTGATAAGTTCATAAAAAAAAAGATTGCACCTCCCTGAAGTCCTTAGTCGATCACGCGTCACGCGGCTCGTCATCCGTCATCAGCCAGCCGTGCGAGTCACTGGCGGCATCGTGTGCCGCACACGCATCCGCAGCGTGCGCGCTCTTGGTATCGTTGTCATCTTGTGTTTATTGTCAGGGATGGCACGGGGCACTGGTGGTGTTGACAACAACAATGACACGCGCTGCCCATCTTCCGGGTCGCCATCCTTAATGCACTGTAAAAATAGAAAAAAATTGTTAGCTAAATTGCGAGGGACATTTAGTCATCTTCTGAAAATGTTAAAACAGAATGTAATTAAACGATAAGACAACAGAAATAACTTTTCTGGATAACTAAGTTGTCAACTAAGAAAAAAAACGGACGTATATATAATCTTAATGTAACGTTTATCGAATATTAAATA
>NW_012028364.1:12825-13447 GCF_000956235.1 Wasmannia auropunctata | reverse complement strand
ACGTGATTATGACGGACTTAAGGACTGACCGCTCGCGGCTGATCGTTGCGCGTACTTATGGCTACGCGTTGCCGCGTCAGCGCTCAGCATTTCGGCAATTGCATTGCGCGTTCTCGGTACGTCGCGGTCAACGTCCTGATTTATTGTAATTTCTTAATACAACGATATTACTTATTTTACGCCGAATGCCTCGTCGGCTCGAATGGCTATTAATTGATTTTCACAATGCTTATTGTTGTTGCGGGGGCATCGGCCTCGCGACATTCCTCCCCCCTCGGGAAAAGAAAATGAGGCTACGAATTTTCTTTCTATTACTAATTTTACATTTTTGATTCCCGAATATGGTTTATAATCGTTTCTTATATTTGGTATACCATTACATCGCTATTTCTATACGAGGGTCGCGGGTCCTCGTGGGTTTCCTCAGTACCTTTTTTCTTACAACGCTTTATTACATACACAGTTACGCCTATTATACCTAAGATTATTACAATGATTATACTACCACCTGCTGTAGGAACTACGTATTTATTGGTAATCCATGTTCCCTGATTATCTAATTGCTTATTTATTTCATCTAATTCTACGCTTAGTTTCTGTAATTCTGCCGGATTTTTAATTA
>NW_012028364.1:0-484 GCF_000956235.1 Wasmannia auropunctata | reverse complement strand
CTCGATGATGGGCTTAAAGTGTCTCTCCAGCGCGATATCTTCTTCCATTCTACCAGTTTTCAAGGCACGATATTTTTTGCGAATGGAATCGCTCGTTTTTTCAATCTGTTGCGCTATTCTCTCGCGATCCCCCATGTCGGGAATGTTGCACAATCGATGTATCGACAACAACTAACTACGTTACAGCACCACAAAGTCATTAAATTTTATTCTATAACGCCCACTAACAAGTGCGCTGTCCTTGTCTATCACTAGAAATCCATACTTTTGTTGCCAGCAATTGTGGCACAATTTACAGAATTCCTCGTAAGACATGTCGGTGTTTACGTGATCGTTGTACACATGTTTCAGATTTGTACCATCCTAGTTTGAACAGGATCAAAAAATTCGAGTTGTCGCGTATAAGATGCTTCGGTATCTTTGCATAAGTCTGACAGAGATAGAAACTGTCAACGTCCGCGTGTCGACCCATTGCAAAGTATTT
>NW_012028363.1:59447-60016 GCF_000956235.1 Wasmannia auropunctata | reverse complement strand
TTCATTGTAGATGACGCTTATACAGGGTGTCCCAAAACTCGCGGATTTTCTTTTAAGTGCGAATTCTTCAGAATATTCTAAGACGAAAATCCTAATACGAAAATGTCGAGACTATAATAGTTTTTAAATTAGTAGCGATTAAAGTAAGCTAATCACAGAGCTGAAATTTCGCGCGCTCAAGCATGATGATATGACAAATGCTAAAGGTGCTACGAGGGCTCTCTTAACAACACCGAGATTATCATTATTTTTCCTAAGAAATTACTTTTTCTTTTATACGAAATCTATTTGTACACTAAATAATTAATTAATATCGGAAAATATTAAAGAAATACAATTACGATCGATATTATGTCAACTGTCAAAATGAATTTATAACCATATGTTCGTTTACCTCGTATGGTGAATATATTTTAGTAATATCGACAGGTAAACCATTTTTAATATGAAAAAACTAAATATGTTAACACAATAAGACTGAAATTTATCAAATTAACTTATTTAATCCAAATGCGTTTATATCAAATTAACGGTAATTATCGTTAATTAAAAAAGATCGGAAGAGCACA
>NW_012028363.1:46681-57575 GCF_000956235.1 Wasmannia auropunctata | reverse complement strand
CTATTTAATCCAAATGCGTTTATACCAAATTAACGATAATTATCGTCAATTAAAAATATAGGAATTAATAGATTTTTAAATTTTGTATTCTTTTTAAAGTTTAATTTAATTTGTATTGTCTTTAATATGTATTACACTGAATACACACATTACAAAACTAATTACATTAATAGAGTAATAATTTTTTTATTATAGTTATTAGTTTTACACTTAAATATAAACAATAAATTTTCTTATTAGTCTTGTAATTTAAAATCTATTAATTCCTATATTTTTAATTAACGATATAATTATCCGTTAATTTGATATAAACACATTTGGATTAAATAGGTTAATTTGACAAATTTCAGTTTTATTGTATTAACAAATTCAGTTTTTTCATATTAAAAATGGTTTATCTATCGGTATTACAAAAATATTCACCATACGAGGTAAATGAACATATGGTTATGAATTCATTTTGACAGTTGACGTAATATCGATCATAATTGGATTTCTTTAATATTTTCCGATATTAATTAATTATTTAGTGTACAAATAGATTTCATATAAAAGAAAAAGTAATTTCTTAGGAAGAATAATGATAATCTCGGTGTTGTTAAGAGAGCCCTCGTAGCATCTCTGGCATTTGTCATATCATCATGCCTGAGCGGGCGAAATTTCAGCTCTGTGATTAGCTTACTTTAATCGTTACTAATTTAAAAACTATTATAGTCTCGACATTTTCGTATTAGGATTTTCGTCTTACAATTAGAATATTCTGAAGAATCCGCACTTAAAAGAAAATCCGCGAGTTTTGGGACACCCTGTATATAGTACGTGGTTAAGCGAAGAAAAGAACAGCTACGGGACTTCGAGACATCTGTTTGAACCTTATCTCGTTATATATCTATTAATTTATCCATGCTAGCCAATCAGAAACGTGCTAATTACGACGAGGATAGATGTTCCCAATTAAATCGCGTAGCTGTCATTTTCGTACAGTTTCGACCATCCCCAATCATTTCAATGTTCTCTCCAGTATGTATAGATCTCATTAGTGTAATATCAACCTTTCTCGAGCATTTTGGATAATTTAGTACGCTATCATAACAACAATAAGTTAAGTCCTCTTTAGAAAAACTCGCTGAAACTTTTACATTGCTCGAAGCTAGCTGTAGTAAGCTCCTGCGGTAACTGATATCTCACATCCATAACGTTGTTCCAGTCATCGATAGACATACACGGTCTCTGATAACGCGATATGTTACCACAGGATGGTGGTATTATGTCTGCTTTGAAAACAAGCTCGTCGGTCGATGACGAGCGGATGTTACCGCGTTACGGTAAAATTGTATGTTACATTCTTTTTCAATCTTTCCGTAAAAGCAGACTGGAAAGAAAGATATTTAATTAAGCTATCACGGAAAGAACGATTTTGTTGAAAAGCTTAAAAATTTTGCTAAAAACAGATCTGAAAATAATTTTTAATTGAAACATTAAAATAATTTGTTGGAATGTTAAAACTGATAAGCAATGCTATAAAACTTTGTGATATTCTGCCGATCATTTTGACTTTCGCACAAAATTATTTTGATTATTAAACAAAAATTATTTTTAGATCTGGGTTCAGCAAAATTGTTCTTTTCGTGTAATATTCAATTATTTTGAAAACACATTTATTAAAAAAGCTGACTGAAAAGAAAGATTATTTAATTATAAGGTTAATATTTAAGATTTTTTTTAACTACTTAATTAAAAACATATTTATTATCTCCGACCTCGAATATTTTACAATTGCATCAGATTTTCTATGTTGTAAAGTTAAAATTAAAAAAAGAAGTAGTTTTTAGATCTAGCTTGTTTAAAATGTAAAAAGATACTATACATGTATCAAATGTAACATAATCTTAATGTTCTCTGTTTGTAATGCGATATTACGTATTAATATAATATTATATATTTATTAATAAATAATATATTTGTTAAAAAAACAATTTTGATTTACAATCTTCTGAACCAGTATATTATTTCATTTAATAATTTGTAACATATTTATATTATATTTCTAATATATTATAATATACATCCCGAATTTATCAAGAAATACGCATCAATCAAGATAAATAAAAATAATAGCAACCTATTTTCGTGAAAATCAAATAATATGGCAGTTAAGTCGAAATACAATATGTGAGTTTGGTAAGAGTTAGTATTATCATCATCAATGTGAAGGTTTCGCAAAGCATGACATTATAAAGGGAAAGTAGTAGTTCAAGCAATTTCGCTGTCAGAGACGATATCATTATAGATAAATCTCTAAACACTTTCTATTCACCCTACCTCGCTTTCGTAAACTCATTTCAAGATAATTATCTTATATAATATTAGGTGACAAAGCACGAAATGTATATTTCGTATTTCATTTCACTTATCGGATGAAAAACAGAAGTTTTTTTTTTCAGAAAATCGTGATTATTCGAAGAGATCTATTCATTTCATTTTATGCAAATTTTATCTGTGGAAAGCAGATTAGATAAATAATATAATATATTAATGTACTTATGATTTCTTCTCGAAAATATTTGACTATGTTCTCAAGTGTTTAAGTAATAATATATGCAAGCTTTTATCACATTATTATAAGAGACATTAAATTATCCGAGCGAATTTAAAAGTTTATCGCGCTGGCATTGAGTGAAAAGCTGCAAAATCGATAAGTCCAGCATCGAAAAAAGCTTACAAGTGCTTAATACGGTCGCAATTTCTTTACATTTGGTTGCTTTCAAGATGCCGACTCAGCAACCATATCGGCGATTTCCTGAGACTCGAGATCTCGACTTGGCTCGAATTTTATCTCGGCAAACTGTCACTTTGCAGCAACTCGCGATTCTGCAGCAGTTCGCGGTCAAGTGTATCGCCTATTCGACAAATCATGACACACTTGCTTATATTGAAATCAATAAAAAATAGTAGCATTGGCAATTAAAATACCAATTAAGATTTCTGTTCAGATTCAAAATCGCAAAACATTACATATAATTAAAGTTTATAATAATAAATATCTTTTCCAATGTACTCATCAACATAAAAATTCCTATCTGCAATTATTGTTTCACCGCAATATAATATACAATAATTGTTCAATCTATTCTCACGTGTAATAATTCAACTTGATCATCATATTTTCATTTTCTATTTACTATCTTCATAAATTATCTAAGAACAAACAATAAATGGAAAAAGCGGCGAATACAAGTAAAGGCGCCATAAATGGCGCGCAATAATAATTTTACACAAATTAATTCGGATAATGGGATCTACGTAATTAATAAATTCGTACGTTTCGGATCTTTCTTTGAACGAAGTGCTTACAATCAGAGCTGGGCAAAATAAATCATTAAAGAATTTGAAATACAAAGTACAAAATACTGGCAATATTATCGTATTTGAATTACAAAATATAAAATACTTTCAATCTTTCGATTTGAAATACAAAATACTAAATATTTTTAAGTTTTTATTTGAAATACAAAATGCTTTTTAATTTAATTGTTTAATTATAATATATAATGTTAACTCCCTCCCCCTAACAGTCCCCTCTCCACTTTTAAAGAGAGAAAGAAAAATTGTTTTACTCTCTTACAGTCTTCAACAGTTCTATTGTCCTGTATCAGTACGAAATCTATTTACTTATGTGAAATTATGAAATTTGAATCTGATGACTTGATATTGCTCGAAACTTAACGAAAATAGTTGCGTGTCGCTAATTGTCATGAGAAAAATTTAAGTTATTAATTGTTGTCAAGGATTTTTATCAATAACTAGTCTTTAGTATTTTAAGTAGAAAATAGATTAAAATTGTATTTGAAATACAAAATACAAAATTGTATTTCAAATACAATATGTTAGGATGAATTATCTGGGAAAGAATTTACAGTGACATCAATTGCAAGATAAATTGCTTTACACGTTCTATCTTCCATTTCTACATATTATTTATTAATGTACATAATTTGTCGCTTCGGAGGTGAAACGTGGGAAATTCGAGATAAAAAATTTCGTCGTTTTTAAATTTAAACAATTTTGCAAAATCTCCGGCGCGAATCGTTCGGCGCGTCGCGCGTCGCCTCTCTCGGGCGGCGGGAATAAAAGTACGTCGTTAAATGCGCGTACACGTGTCCTCAATTATTTTACAAATGCCACGCAATCAAGCGGGAGAAGCAGAACGCATATCGTTGGACCGACGTGCAGCGTGCACATGGGACGGCCGGGGCTCCGCGCGCGAGGTCCGTCCGACCGAAGGAAATGAGCGGGATGGAGGCTTATAAGGGGTCTCTGCCGGTCTGCGCAAGCACAGGTGCAAGTTCGTGGGTATAAAGAGGAGAAGCTCGGGCTCGCGGTGCGCACTTTGTGCTTCATCTGTCCGTCATACAGATCGTGCACGAGATCGCGTACATCGAGTCGCCCGATACACGCACACGCCACCACCGTTTTCCCCTCTTCCTCTCTCTCTCACTCTGTCACTCTCACTCTCACTCTCTCTCTCTCACTCTCTCTCACTCTCTGTCGCGCGACAATTCCGCTCATTTCTCCCGGCTGCGTTATTCGTAACCGCACTCGTTATCGGCTGCGCGTTAACTCCTCGTGCGTCGTCGCTTACCTCGTGCGTCTTCTCGGACGGGAAGTTCTCGACAAGTTGGACTCCCTTCCTGCGCGGCGGTGTACAATCAGCAGGTGAGTCGTATTTCGGCATCTTATCTACTCTCCACCCCCCCGCCCCCCTCCCCCTCCTCGCATATCCTTCACCCTTAACTCTTGCGGAAAACTTTGCGGAAACGTTAAGTACACTACATTGAAACTTTGGGCGCAAGCTACTTTACTCCGATTGTGATTCGCGTTATGGTGCTATTACGACTTCTCAAGTGCGAGAAAATTGTCCGTTCGAGTACTACGGGAGTATATTATATGTGATTAAAATTTATTTCCATCTCGTGTCAATGCGCGTACGTATATTTTATGTGTAAAATAGGATAGTATTAATTTATAAAGTAAATAATTATCTCGTGCGCGCACGACACTACCCCGATAAATCTATACAGTGTCAAATTTATCCTTATTTAAATCGCCGCTGCTCCTACTTGATATATTTATTTATTTTTTAAATAAAACGACGGATTGCTCCCACATCGTCGGGGACCTCCATTTATTCCATGTGACTCCGTTTTCGGTGAACGCTACCCTGCACAGAAAGAACAATTTTGCTGAATTCAGATCTGAAAATAATTTTTATTCAATAATCAAAATAATTTTGTGCGACAGTCAAAATGATTGCTGGAATATCAAAATGTTTTATAGCAATGCTTATCAGTTTTAACATTCCAACAAATTATTTTGATAATTCAACAAAAAATTATCTTCAGATCTGTATTTAGCAAAATTTTTAAACCTTTCAACAAAATCGTTTTTTCCGTGTGTTAAATCTATATAGTCTCAAAAATTTAACCTCATTTAAATCGCTGCTGCTCCTACTTGATATAGTTTTTTTTTATAAATAAAACGACGGATTGCTCCCACATCGTCGGGGACCTTCGTTTATTCCATGTGACTCCGTTTTCGGTGATCGCTTTTATTATTTGTTAGTTATGGTCTTTCTCCGATTTTTGTGTGACTCCGTTACTTGTGGTTTATTACATCATTGTATATTTTAATACTGACTGTAGAATGCGTTAGGATTTACGTAAATGATTATCTCGTACGCGCACACGCTATCCTGTTAAATCAAACGACGCGGTAGCGGCTTGAAAGTTTTGCGGATTTGCTTCCACATCGTCGGGGACCTCCGTTATCGTATATTTTATTACTTGTTAGTTATGGTCTTTCCGATTTTTGTGACTCCGTTACTTGTGGTTTATTACATCATTGTATTTGTATTTTAATACTGACTGTAGCATGCGTTAGGATTTACTGATTTATTTTTTTATTGTACGATTGAAAGGTCCAAGTAAGGATCGAAACTAGTTTAGCTACATTTTAGAAAATTGAATAATAAATTTTTTAACACCTTGAATTTTTCGTCTTTGGCCGTCGATTATCATTACATATCGTAAAATGATGGAATTTCACTCGAATTTGGGTTAAATCTGAACTGTTCTGAATTATTTAACTCCATTGTTTTAGTTAAAAATAACTATTTATTAAGTAGAAGCAGTGCAGGCGACTTAAATTTGACACTATATATAGATTTAACAGTGTAGGCGCGAGACACTGCCGTGTCTCTCGATCGATTTACAAACATAGCGACGAATTAAAAATGCCTGTTTCGCGCGACTGAATCTGAGAAAAATAGCCGGACGCATCACGCGGAATAATTGCCGATGCCGTAACGATCATTCGCGGTGAGACACGTAACACGACGTGCCCGCCGTAATGTTGACAAGCCGGCTAGGTGGCAAAGGCTTTTAATGCGGGATTGAATGCGGATCGAGATTCATCGAGGTTTAGTGCAATTGTCGTTAATTACCCGTTAATGTAAACGGGAGCACGTCGGATTCGTTCGATTGGGCCAAATAGATTTGCCGTCGGTCGCGCGCGCGGCGGTCATCGGGGATTTAATCGAAATATCGTCACATTTAACAGAAAATTAAGTTCGGAGTGTGAGAAAAAAATTGATTGACATTAAATTTATATTATCTGCGTCGCTTAACATAACGTGTGTTGATATATGAGTGAAGAGGACGGAAGGAGATCGTGGATTATTAAAAATATATTTTATACGAGCGGTAAAATAATTGCGCTCTGCAATATCCTTTATTTTTCATTGCGGTTGAAACTGATGTAATAGAACGCTGCAATCTCGTGAAATAATATTTGCGTTAACTTTTTCAAAAAAATGTCATGTGTACGTAACTTCCACTATCGTTTCCACGCGTTAATTCTTCATGACTTTTTTGCCAGCGCTCGCCAGACTCTTTCTTTAATTAATTTACACGGATGCTCAAGTCTCATGCGATGTTCCATCGATTAAAACATCATGTCGAAACGCAGCGCGATGGCAGAATTTAAGAGGAAAAAATTTGTCGACGATTGAAAAAAAAAAATGAAAAATTTAATCCCCGCGCTCTCCATAAATTTATATGCAATTCGTTGCATTTCGACGCGCGGGTCAAACGCAAAATAGTGATTGAATGGACTCGCGGCGTTTCATCGCAGCGATTAAAAATTGTTCACACGCGTATACCTACATATACCATACGTTTCACGTACAAAAATTGCTCAGCCAGTCGCGCAGTGATGTAACAAACCTGACTTTATTGGCGTGTCGTGTCTGCAGATTGTGTTGTTAATTCGACAATTAATTCGACAATTTGATTTTAACGAGACGGATCGAGTGACGAGAATCCACATACTTTAGCGAAGTTTGATATCTCTGTGGGCGACCTCGGGCGACCAGCCTAAAGTGTGTGCCTGTGTGTATGTGTGTGTGAGAGAGGAAGAGACTACAAAGGTGCACCGGTGTTATTTGAAGCTTCAATTACGCCAAATGCGCGGCTTCCGCGGGTCACATTTGCACACGCCGCTTCTTCGTCTATGTCACTTTTTTTCCGGTACGCGTTTAACAGTTGCAAAAGCGAGAAAATAGATACGAGAAAAATAAGTATTAAACAAATTCTTCCCAGCAGACACAGATTATAATTACAATATTGCAGCAACAATGTAATATTTCTGTAATATAGCTGGAATGTCGCTGCAACATTGCAGTTATAATCTGCGTTTGCTAGGTTATTTAATTAGTATGTATTATCAAATATATCATACAAAGCAGATCGATTATTATTGAAATTTGTCGGAAAAACTATTTTTCAACATGAAAGAACAATTTTGCTAGATCCAGATCACAAAATAATTTTTGTTCAAATAAAATAATTTTGTTGGAAAGTCAAAATGATCACTAGAATATCAAAATGTTTTATATCATTAAAAATAATAGGCAATGCTTATCATTTTTGACCTTTCCAACAAATTATTTTGATTATTGAACAAAAATTATTTTTAGATCTGTATTCAGCAAAATTTTTAAACCTTTCAACAAAATCGTTCCTTCCGTGGATGGAAATTATCGAATATATGAAAAGTATATGAAAAATTATTCTTTAAATCTTGAGATGTCATTATCTGATTTACCCCTACAATTTTAACAAAAATCAATTTTGAGGGATAATTTAAATAACATATTAAAAATGAACATTAATATTACAAAAAAAAACCAAATCTTATAGTCAAATCTTGATAACTCGAACCTCTATAACTCGAAAACCACTCGAATTTGTTCTTTTGAAAGCCATTATAATCGGAAAATTATAAACTCTCGTACAAAGCTTCTATAAGCCGAATTTTCATGTCAATTCTCTTATTCTTCTTTTACTCAAACTTTGATAAGTCGAAGCTTCTATAACTCGAAGATTTTTATAGCTCCTCCCTTGAGATTCGAGTTATCGAGGTTCGACTGTATTTAAATGTTTTTTTTAAACATTTTATTATATTTTCCAAATCAAATTGAACACAGATTAGAAAAACATAAAATGATCATGTTAGTCTCAATATTTTAAGTACGGCGAACGTATAAATGAACTTTTTAACATCGATATTATAATAAAAGCAAAACATTATATTTATTTATTGTGTTTTAAATATTAAATCGTAATTTTAAAACAAAATTAATCAGAAATTAGTAAGAGAACCTCTGGCTTTGAGATATTTAATCCTTTCTAAAGTTTTCTAAAACGCTACTAAACGGAATGTCCAATAGAAGTTCTAGGAACTTTATTTTCACCATATTTATTTTTGTTTAGATTGTACTTTTCTGTATGGAACATGCAATTGTTGTGCAGCTCCAGAAACCGAGATCACACCATCAATGACAGCCGTAACGACTTGTTCCGTGCTCTCTTTATTCCAATTCAATCGAGCATTCTTTTTTTTTATAATGCTTAATGTCTGATATAATGAAATGTATAGGTATCTTAAAAATTTTTATTTTTCTCAAAATCTTGCAAATATTTACTATCCAAATTTCCCGCTGTTCAAATTACCTCGCTGCAAGAAAGAATTGTCAGATTGTATCGCGAGCTGGACGTCACGATAAATAGCGGAGAGCACAACAATCATCATATTGAAAATACAGAGCGCAGGTAAATATTTTTTATTCGCTCGCTTCCGCCGCGGTATGTGTCGTTTTCAAATAAGATGAAATTGCCCGCTGAATCGGCAGAAATTACTGTAATAGAGCTACTCCACGAGTATCATTCGAGACAATCACGTTTCTTTTAACAAGACCATTTCGAATAAAATAAGCAATTGCGAAAATATAGGCTGTATTTTTATCTAGTCAAAAATTTTCCATTTAACAAACAATCCTTTCGTTGTGTATGGCCGTGTATGTGTGCAAGTCTGGCTGTGCACATCGGAGATTAATGCTCCTTAGGATATCGCGATGTAATGGACGAAATCGTTTAAAGTTACCCGCAGTGCGGACGATTCAACGGAGTGAAAACGAAAATTAACTGCGCAATAATTTCATTAGCGACCGCGAAATTTCGCGGAGAAGTGATCCTATCGTATTATTCGTTGAAAATAGAATTTATATTCGCTGCATCCGCAATGACAGACACGCACGCATATACACATTCACATACACGCGGCCATTTGAATTGCCGATAGTGTTAATCCTTCACCCTTTGAAGACCGATAAGTCCGTTTAATGTCCCCATTTTATTCATTCCCCATTTTATTTTACAAACTGTTCGTTCAAATTTCATGAAACTTGGCCTATCGAGTAATTTGATATTGCTTTATCGGAATCTGAGGCCAAAAATAAAAAATTCGAAATGGCGGATCCAATGTAAGGACGATCGAATTTCAACCGAGTTTTTCGCGATTAATATCGATCAGATTATTATCATGAAAAACTTGGTTTTAGGAAATTCTTGGGATCGCTGAATCCGATTCTGGCCTCGAAATTAAAAAATTAAAAATAGTGGATCCAATATGGCGGGTAAAATTTCGAAAACTAATCTAATTATCACAAAACTCTGTTTTAAAGAATTTTATTGCAATGTAATGTCAAGTTTTGCTTTATTTGAATTAGTTCTCATTAGTGCTACGCAAACAGTTAGTAACTGACTATTGGTAACAGTCCGGAACAAAACACATTTACAAACTATAATACCTACTTTCATCACTTTCTTGCTGTATATCTGCAAAAAAAATATATGGATGGAGTTCAAGTTTTGCAAAGACGTAAAAAAAGGTTTACTCTAACTAATTATTAATGTTTATATAAATTGAAGCATTTTAAATGTATATAATTATATGATATATAGGTCATGTAATGCATCTGTCATAAGACAACATGTAAAACTTTAATTTTGGTTTTTTTCTTTTTTAAACCACACGGTCAATCGGTTTGAAATTTTAATATGATATTATAGTTTTGCTTTAAAGAATATTGTATATAATTTTTAAACAGATTGAAGTATTTTGATTTTGCTATCAAACTACCTTAATTCGACACACTAGAAAATTGAAAGTATAACGGCCGCAGCGTATTTTTTCGGAAACGTCAGAAACAAAAATTATATCGTTCAAGGGGTTTTACACTTCGCGAAAAATGTTGCACGCGCTCGTTATGCCCGAACGAACCGCCAATTTTCCGCGTCGGTAAGTTCCGATACCGGAAAGTTCATGTATAACGAAATAATCGCGCGCGGTGCAGTATATTCCGGAAAGTTTTCAGCGTATATACATAAACGTATATATACGTTGCCTGCATGTCCCATGCACCGCATTCAGCATTCTGTATATTGATGAAACTGCCTAGATGAAAGGTGCCGAAAGTTACATCAAGAGGCGAAGG
>NW_012028363.1:32527-46661 GCF_000956235.1 Wasmannia auropunctata | reverse complement strand
GGGGAGGAGGAAGGGAGGGGCTTAATGTCATTATCACGGCGTGCGATAATTTCAGAAATTATATTAATACAACGGGGACGTCCGCGAACGTGACGTACATACGCATTGTACGTACATAAACGAAAAATAAGGGAGACTCTAAATTATTAATTTCCCATCGTTCGGATTGTTTATAGAATGTCGCGATCGACCATAATTATATTACCATAATTAAATTATTACTATCCGTTTAAATTGGACGACAAAACAAGTGGAAAATTATATTACAAGCTCGATTACACAGGAAAATGAGATAACAGAACTCGCGGATTGTTATGTGTGTCACACGTGTTTTTGCAGTTTCGGTTTATCAGTTTCATTGCACGAATCTACACATATAGAACATCCCCTTTCCACGTGATTATTCGCGAAAGTGATGAATTTTGGGAGAAATGTTTTAAGTTGAAGTCACTCCGTTTCGAGAATAATTCCGGAATATTTTCTTCAATAACTTATTAGTTCCATAATTTTGATAAGATTGAAGTAGAATGTCCTTTATACAAATTTCGCATTCAATTTCACGAATTTTATAATATAGATACCTGATAATCTTTATTATAACGCTACACTCTTACTTCCATTGATAATGCGAATAATAAGCGGGCAAAAAGAAAATTTTATTTGCCCCGGGAAGTATCGATTTGATCGACCGGGACAATAACGAGAGAGAAGAACGCCTATAGTATTGTGTAATAAGTAATGTAGTTACATTTATGGATATTCGATAAAACGTATCTCTTATCTTCGTGATTTCTCGAGGTTCATTGGTTTTCTTCGGACAAATTATTCTCAATAATGTAATGACGATGAGATATAAGAGGGAAAAACTTGAGTATGTTTTTAATGAAGGATGAGATTTTATCGTATTCAATAACAGTCCCCACCTTTGAAAATACAGAACGCATAACTTTATAAAATTGCTATTTTTAATTAACTGTTTAAATATAAATAAATATTTTTTGTTAATATAAAACATTTATGTCAATTTGTGAGGGTGATTTATATTTATGACCAAGGCTGTATCGTGTTGAAAAAGTTTAAGTAGTGTAATATATTTCAAAATATTTATTAATTTAAGTATATTAATATGAGTCTACAAATTAAAAGGAAAAAATAATTTTAAACTGTTACAACGCGTCGACTCTAGTCTCAAAAAATTAATGTTATTTTATTAAATTTAATTACTTTAGAATTAAAAAGTTTGGACTTTGCGACGAAGAAATTATACGCGGAGGTCTGCGATGACGTGACGCGAAATTATTCCCATGATACCAAAGACCTCTGCGCAGTCGAAGTAGTTGAAAGTGTCATAAATTTTAGAGGATAATCATGAGCCGCTCCTCCAAACGAGAGAGGAAAGAAAAAAAGGCGAACGCGCGTTCTCTGAGATTCTAACAAGAGAGAGATGGGACTGTTTGTCGTGAAAATATTTCTCTAGTATTTCATTAAGCGTATCTCCCTTCGCAAAAAGCGACGACGAGTGCGCGTGGTCATTAAATGCATTAAAATGATTCCGAAATCATTGTCTGTGAGTGATAATAATGTTATAATAAAGAGACGCCGGGAGACAACAACTTCCCGGATGAGTACTTACAATTAAATTAATTTCTCTGATTGCGCAACGCGCGATTCTCGTGCAAACGGGTTCAAAGGAGGAAAAAAAACTCTATCTCTTACCCTACCATTGGTTACAATGGTTAGTTAGACTATCGTCATTCTTTTTATCGCGGCCGTCGCGACAAACTATTCTCGTGGAATCATTATTTCGCATTAATCACACACAGGGTGTCCCGAAATTCGCGAATCAAAATATAGCAAGAAAATCTTCGAGAAATTAAGTAAAAGAGTTATTTGTAAATTTTTATTTTAAGCAATTTTTGAGATATAAGTGTTTAAATTTAAATTAATACTCGCGTGAAGCGCGCGACCACCAACACTACGATGCGCTCACGGACATGTTTCCGTTTAATCGTAATCTATAATCTCCGACAAACCTTATCGGCGCCCCGAGAAAATCCCGTCTGGCTGCCGTGAAATTTTCAAGAGATTCACGTTTCTACCGCAAAGTAGATCTCGATTTGTATATAAACGATGCAGTATCAACCGTATTATCGATATTAAATTTATGATGAGATGTTTTTCGCCGTGTGGCATCAATTTTTGCAATTCACCTTAAAACGAGGATCTACATTCTATAAATTTACGTTCCGTGTATTCGTATACACGAAAAGAACAATTTTTCTGAAAAATGAAAATAATTTTTGTTCAATAATCAAAATAATTTTGTGCAAAAGTCAAAATGATTGCTAGAATATTAAAACGTTTTATAGCAATGCTTACCAGTTTTAACATTTCAACAAATTATTTTGATGATTCAGTAAAAAATTATTTTCAGACCTATTTTCAGCAAAATTTTTAGACCTATCAACAAAATCGTTTTTTTCCGTGTATATAAATTAAAAAGATTTTCGTCTCCTCCTCCCTCAAGTTATTCCAAAAATATTCAAATATTTAAATCGTCACTATTCATTGGAGGGAAGGAAAATCATGACATCTGCACGCGTGGTCATCAATGTATAAATGCAATCGATTAACTTTATATATATATGTCGGTCTCGATAACGGTATTCCCATTCGATCGTTAAATATTACTGTCGCTCTGTCGTCATCTACATGGCGTGTTAAATCTTTATGAAAATACATAACGGGATATATTACTCAATACTACGCGAAATCTAATATCGCTGGTGCACGTGTAACTTTTGTTTCGTATATCAGTTGCAGTTACATCTAGGCGTGATGTATAACTGAAACACGTTTGTTTACATACGTTCTCGATGTACAAAGCGACTGTACGAATCATCGTATTGATCATCAGTACACAATTGGGTCATTCGTGTTGGCTGTAATTAATCATAATATTTATAATTTATATATAAATAAAATAATAATAATAATAATAATTTTTTAAATATATAACTTCATAAATAATTTTGTAAAAATGTTCTAAAAAAGTATAAGAATATTAGTAAGAATCATTTAATCAATTATTAATATTATTATTATTAATTATTATTAATAATAATAATATTAATAATTGATTAAATTAATAATATTACATTATTATATTATATTTATTATATTTTATAATTTAATCATTTATATTTTTTAAACTAAATTAAATACAACTAAATTGTAAATTAAATTAAATTAAAAATAATGAAAATCTAAATACGAACGTGTAGTAAAGAACTGGAAAATTCTTGTGTTTATTAACCCTATAAGACCCAATACTTTTTAACAAAGTAACTACATATAAAAAAATCTTACTTCTTTAAGAACTTTTAGCGTTGCTGAATTCGATTCTCAGACTTCAAAAAATTCAATGTTATTTGTTGATATATAACTTAGTATATGACTTAGCAACTAATCTATAATTAGTGTATGTATATGTATATAAATCTCACATGAGCTGTCAATTTAATTTCTTTTTTATGATTTTATTCATCACTTTTGCATACTAAATATCGTTTGTTTCATATTATTTCATTATAACCATCTTAAGATGGTTCGTCAGTAGAGTGCTGAAAATTTGGGGTGCCTTACTAGGGACCACCCAAAATCATAAATATTTGCATAATTTAGATGAAATATTAAAACTACATGTATATCTAATGAAATAATATGAAACAAATGATATTTAGTATGCAAAAGTAATGAATAAAATCACTAAAAAAAAAATTAAACTGACAGACGTGTGCAATTATGTGATATATTTTTCCATTTCAACATTAAATATCTTTTTAGAATAGTCGGTGACCTATTACTTTTTTGTGACCATTAAAATCATAATTTTTTAAATTATTGTAATCTCGTTTTCCAAAAAATTCTGTCGTCTCGTTTGTGTCCAATTAGACAAAAAAGCGTCTCCGATCTCAATCTGTCACTATACGTATACAAAGTTACATTTTCAACATTTTTTTCCTCTCTTATTTCTTCGGTGATCTGCCCTAGAATTTTGCACACGTCAGTTCGGTACTTCACACTTCAACTTCATTATATAAAAAAAATTAGACATTTCTTTCGTAACTCGATTTACTAAAGAACCACCTTAAGATCAGATCGAAGTAGCGAGCGTTGTTTTAACGATTTTTACAGTATTACGCTTAAAAGAATTTCTATCGGTATGTGTTTTCCTCGATCTGCGGTTAAATTGTTCGACTAAAGGTTCCACAAATGTAAGATTAACTTTAATCGGTTTAATTTACTGTTAATCTCTTTCTAATTTTTAGATTAGAATAAAGATAAAGCGAGTTGAACTTCGGTTATATTGAGTTAACTGCGAATTGTGAAACCGGGCCTAAGAAAAATTTTTCAAACCCGCCTTGTATCAGTTTTACATACACCTGCAAATTCATCGCGGTGATTTATCGTCGCCGAGCCCAGAAGTGCCAACGTAACTTTGTAAATTGTTCTCAATGTTACGCATCACCGTTGCTGAATACTACATGCATGCACTACCCATGTTGCGCATCAGAAACGTGTCATTTACATTTTCATGGACAACAAGAGATGCTCTAGATGCAAAAATAGAAATAATGGAATATCATAGATCTCTAGAGAAATTTAAATACAATTTAAATCGTAAGAAAGTTTTTATGGAACAAATCAAAATTTACTAATGAAAACTTTGCTCCTGAATTATGAATTATAAATTGTCTCCAATGCGCATTTAATAATATACATTTTTTTTATAAGATTCACGATTCTGGACTTTCAATTGACTTTTAATTGATATCATGTATATAGACGAGATCGAAAACGTCTCTAACGTCAGCGATGTTTGATAATATTAACGTCAGCTTAGCCTTTCGTTTTTGTTTGTTAGACCTATAAAGAGATGAAACATAAATGAAATCATTTAATCCTGCACAAATCAAAGTTAAATGATATTGATGTTTGTCAATTCTTTAAACAATTAAAGAATTAAATCTTTAAACGATTTCGCCGATTAAAATTTAACAATCAAATTCAATTTCAACTCTTGAAACAGTTAAAAAATCAATAAAGCAGTTAATAATTGAAAATTTATGCAATTTTTGTTGATAATCAATTTTATCATGCAAGGTTATATCTTAAAAACAAAATGGTAAAAATAAAACATTTACTGATTCGAAAAATAAAATTGAAATTGATCTCCATGCTGCCTTTTATATTATTAATTAGTTATGCTGAAAATTCTTTTAACAATAATATGGTATAACAAACATAAGAAAACAGAACAATATCAAAACTTGTGATAAATCAAAGTGATAAATGTGATAGATCAATGTTAAATGATATTGATGTTTGTGAATTTTTTAAACAATTAAAGAATTAAATCTTTAATTGATTTCGCCGATTAAAACATTTAGCAATCCAATTCAATTCTTTAAACAGTTAAAAAATCAATAAAACAATTAATAATCAAAAATTTATGCAATTTTTGTTGATAATTAATTTTGTCATGCAAGGTTATATAAAAACAATAAAAATAAAACTGACATTTATTGATTTGAGAAGTAAAATTGAAATCAATCTCCATGTAGTGCTGCCTCTTATGTTATTATTTATTAATTAGTTATACTGAAAATTCTCTTAACAATGATGTGGTTTAATAAACATAAGAAAACAAAACGATATGAAAACTTGTGATAAATCAAAGTTAAATGATATTGATATTTGCCAATTCTTTAAACAATTTTACTGATTAAAACATTTAATAATCAAATTAAATTCTTTAAACAGTTAAAAAAATCAATAAAACAGTTAATAATCGAAAATTTATACAATTTTTGTTGATAATCAAGTGTAATTGTTATGCAATGTTATTTCAAAACGATAAAAATAAAACTGACATTTATATTGATTCGAGAAGTACCTAAAATTGAAATCGATCTCCATGTACCAGTGCTGCCTTTTAAATTATTAATTAATTATGATAAAATTTTTCTTAACAATAATAAGTATAACAAACATAAGTATAACAAACAAAGAAATAAACAGGATAATGAAAACTTGTGATAAATGCAGCTTATGTATAAATCTTTCGTAAACACCGGCTCGAGCGCATATATTGACTTTGCATGCCAATCAGGCCAATTATTTGGGCAAATACAATTCGTCAATACAATAACAAAGCAAGTTCGACAAGTTTCTCAGTCGCACTTTCCGCACATTTGAGGACGCTCTGGTATCGTAATTTGATCAGCTATTCTTTTCTCATTAATCTGTGTAAATTGTGTAAGTGAGATGAAAATCAATAAAAGAGTTTGATTATTGATAGCCTCTTTATACATATAGTATGTTAATAATATAAAAGTAATACGCTTAATAAATACGTTTATAAATATTGGCATGATGCTGATATGGTATGCGGTGGTATTAATGAATAGGCGCAATATAACAGTATTATTTATTGATGTAAAAGAATTTGCATATATTCACGAGGAGAGAATTAAATCTAGACACTTCTAAAGTGTTATTTTAAAGTATTATTAAATTACAAAATGAAGCCAATCGAGTTTGTTAAAAGATGCAAATTTATTCAAATTGTTGTAAATCCACGGCACGATAATCAGTGTTGTCACTACTTCGTCATTCACTATTCATATAAAATTTATTATTGTATTGAAAATAAAACGTGCGTTTTTAATACATCTAATTGATTCATTCGCTATTTTTGAAATAATTAATATCAATTAATTAATATCAATTTTATAATTTTGTTATTGAAAATTACGATATTTTAAGAATAATTTCGTATTTTCCTACTACAGCAATATTTGATATTAATATAAATAATATATACATGAATTGCTTATTAAAATAAATATAAAAATAAATATGAAAATGAGAAACTATATTAAATACTTCTCTCTCGAAATTAGTGAACAAAAATGTCTCGTAAACTGGGACACAAAAAGCTCAGGAGTCGAGAAGCAAGTGGGTATAGAAAGGGAGATTATTTCAAACCAACATGTGATATTGCCTCCAGCGTTAACTACATCTTCATAACGGCTGCAAATGTAATTCGAAATGCACTTGCTACTTGTACACACACGTTTGAATGGTATTACCGCTATGCATTTCAATAACGTTTCGTACTAAAGCTTCCGTTTATTTTACGGCCGCTATTTTTGCTCTCCGAGAGTTTAAGTTTCAACAACATACTTAATTTTATAGTCGTAGTTTCGTTTCTGCGTTATAGATAAATATAAATATATATAAATATATTAAGGTGGGCCAAAAAAAATTTTTTTTTAATCGATTAGTAATACTTAGTCCCTAAAAGTTAGCTATGGATCTCAATATGGTTTGGGTAAAATTTTATCGAAATCGATTAATATCTTCGGGTTGCCCCTCGACCTAGCAGTTAGTAAGTTTATGCATTTCTTTATACGATGTGTCAAAATTCGAAAAAATATTAGAATTTCAATACAGTTTAGTATTACCTGTTGTTTTTTGATCACTAAACACGAATCCGAGATCAGAAGTACGTTTCAAAATGACGGATCCAAAATATATTCTTAAATAATACATTAAGATTTCTCGAAAAATATGATAGATATGGAAAAATGTTTCAAATAAAAATTGTACGGTTCGGAAGGAGATATAAGAAAATATCATTAATTTTATTTTGGCTGGCGTCGTTAAGATCAGAATGACATCGATTTTTTTAAATAAAATTATATTTTTTCTTACATAACACGATTCTTCTAATTATTCTGCATATAAAAGTATTAAGGTAGAGTTGTCGAAAAATCAATATTTTACGAATTATTTTATACCTATTTTATCATATCATATTTCGATATATATATGTAGAATATGAAATATCTCGTAAACTATTAATTTTTTGATAATGGTACCTAATATTTTTAGACACAGAATAATGAGATGAATCGATTGATGTAAAAAAAAACACACAGTTGCTTTAAAAATTTGTAAAAAATGCATAAACTTACTAATTTCAAAGTCAAGGGACAACCTGAAGATATTAATCGATTTCGATTGAATTTTACCCAGACTATTGAGGTCTATAATTAACTTTTGGGGGGTATTATTAATCGATTTAAAAAAAAATTTTTTTTCGGCCCATCCTAATAAATACATATGATTACAATTATAAAATTAAATATGTTGTTGAAACTTAAACACTCTCGGAGAGCAAAAAGCGACCGTAAAATAAATACAAGCTTTAGTAAAAAACTTTATTGAAATACATAGCGGTAATATAATACAGGGTGTCCCGAAATTCGCGAATTATTATATAAAACATCATAGCAAGAAAGTCTTCAAAAAATTAAGTAAAAAAACGTGATTTCTAAATTTTTATTTTAAGCAGTAGTTTTTAAGATATAAGAGAGTTTAAATTTGGCCAATTAAAGATTACGTTTAAGAGGAAACATGTCCATAAGTAGCGCGTTAATAGTATTAGTGGTCGTGTACTTCACGCGCGTAATCTATAATTGGCCAAATTTAAACTCTTATATCTCGAAAACTACTGCTTAAAATAAAAATTTACAAATAATTTTTTACTTAATTTTTGAAGACTTTCTTGCTGTGATATTTTGATTTATGAAAATTTTAGGATACCCTATATATTATACGTATAGATATATACCTACACGGTTTTTCATTTTTGAAAAGTAAAATAAATATTAACAAAATTATAAGTATATTCTTAGATTGTGGATTATCTCTTTGCACATGTTATGATCGAAAATGATTATTTGGCCATATAATAAGCAATAGAAAAGTGTCTTACATTTCGATAATATAAGTGTGCACGTTGGGTCTCCAATCAAAACTAACCGTGAGAGAAATACAATTCGGAGCCTTTGCATTAGCTCCAATTTACAACAGCTGTAGTAAGCCTTAATTAAGCTGTAAGAGACAGACCAATCGCAGTCGAATGTGAGAAGAATAACCGACTATGATTGGTCAATTCCTTATGGCTTAAGAGGTTTACTACTCACCTATTGTATAGATCCGGGCTTAACGCATGCGAGAATCGGAAAGAATAAAACTCGCTGATCGCGACGTGATGCTGCTGGTGCCTCTTCACTCGGCATAATAAATACGGGACGATATTATTATATTATTACGATCACCTCTCGAAGTTCGGTACGCAGAACGGCCGTGTTGGATGCGCGACGTCACAGCAATTTAACGTGAGCCCCCTTACTTACAAGTGTTCGCAGCGCGCGATATGCATTTGGCTCTGTCTTTTACGACGAGCACCACACTAAGCGGTGCCTTAATTAAGTGCGACCCGAAACGCCGGTCGTAGGAAAATCTCCCGGTAATCGACTCAAGCGAGCAAACAACCGCGGAAATTGGCAGTCTGGGCCGTGACTTGTCTTAATGGCAGAAGCGGTTGTAAAACCTGAGAAAGGAACACCGCGGCAATCATTATGGCAGTTCTTATAACGCGCACATTTCGAGTCTTACAATGTAGATCAAATAAATAATAAAAAAAAAAAATAAAACCGAAAATTATATCCTTCTCTCTTTAAGATTCATCGTTAATCTTTGTTAATCGTTTTTTAATCGCTTAACACGAAGCTAGATAGCGTGTAGTTTCCAACGACGTTAAGTCGATTCGGGCGCGCGGGAAGGAAAGCTGCGACGCAATATATTCGTCTTCGAAATTCGTAGACCGCGACGGGTTCGCGGACCGCGCGACAATTCCGGCGGGGAAATTAAAAACACATTTGCCGGTAGGTACTTCAAAGCGATACATCCGTGTGTTTTCCGCGACAATTGCGATCACTTTTGATTCGCCACGTGCGTCACCTTTCCTCCCTTTGTGCGCTCTCTCTTCCCCGTCGCCCACCTCTCCCTCTCCCCCGCCCCTCCCGCGTAACTTTTAACAACGCCTTTCTTTTACGTCTATAATTACGCAGAGTCAAGCCGAGCGTTCTATTGCGCGCGGAAAGCGGAGGAAGCGCTTTTTTTCTCACGATAGGTACGCGAGTTATTTTGTAACGTCAGAGTGAAAAAAAAACATTTGACGACATTACGATAGGCTTCTGCCTTGTGTTCCTCCCCCCGCGCCTCGCGAAACTACGAAATGCATGGGTATGCTAAAATAGATTGCCAAATAATTTTCGCAAGTAAATAGAGAATCCCTTATGGAAAAAGCACTCAAACTTTCAGTGTTTACACTCAAATTTAAGTGTTAACGTCTAATTTTTGGGAGTTTACTCTCAAATATTTGGGTATATATACTCAAATTATGAATGTTTACACTGCAAGTTAAGTGTTTACACTCTAACGTTAAGTGTGTACACTCAAAGATTGAGTATTTATACTTTACTAAAATTGAGAGTATACATTAAAAGATTGAGTTTGAACACTTAAGTTTGAGTGTAAACATTAAACATTTAAAAGTTTACTCTCAACACTTGGATATGACACTCAACAGATTTACACTCAATAAAATGACCTAAATCTTTAAGTGTTATTCGCAAAATTGAATATAATTCTTAAGAGTCATTTGAATGTTAATTCTCATGCTCGAGTATTAACACTAAAATGTTGAATGTAAAAATGCTTGCAAACATTTAAATACTAAAAAATAATTGCGTTTAAATTTTTTAAGTAAATGCAATAAATTTGGAATATTGCGGTTGCAATTTAATATAATATCCGTTCTTAAAAACTAAGCCGCCAAAATACGATCGGTTTTAAAAACTAAGCGCCAAAATTCGATCGAGACGTTGGATCTTTTTAATGTCTGATAATATTTCTATGTAAATAACGTTCATTACAGAATGGCGCGAAACGCCATTCTGTCCGTTTACAACAAGTGCAAGTACCGCGTGCGCAAATTTAATTCAATGAGCGGTGTGCCCGTCACAAACATTGACTCGTAATTGCGGAATCAAAATTTACTTTTACTTATACGAGAGCGAGAGTCTAGCATGGAGAAGATTTCATTATAACGTTCGTATACGCTGAAATTAAATTTCGCAGATTTGCAATTTACCGCGCTCGTATTTTCTTTCTTTCTTTCTTTTTTCAAGAGCCGAATTATTCTTTTGCATATTTCACAACAGATGCTCTAATCACATACTGCAACGACGAGACGGTCTGTACGAACGGAGTTCCTGCAATCATTCCGTAATTCATTACCTGAATCTTTTTGTTGTAGCGGTAATTTGTGCCTAGCAAGGCGCATTGCAAAAAAAGCATGCTATAAGTTTTAATTAAGATTTTAATGTAAGATTTTAATTAGATTCCGTTAAAAGAAAAAGATTATTATAAAATATTATTGGGACACAATTTGTACGCCCTTTCTCTTTTCGCGCTCTCCGTCTCTTTTCTTCTTTCTTTGTTATATATATATATATATATATATATATATATAAAACAAAGTGTTGTAAAATATATATATATATCTTATATAACTTTAGATCACAGCTTATATAACTTTAAAAAATTTGATTAACTCGCCGAGTCCGTTCATAACTTGTTCATATATTGTCCAGACCAATAAGATAAACTTATCGATCGACAGAGCGTGTGTTCGGTTACGTCACTTTGTCTGCTGCACATGCATATGGGACATGCATACGGCGAGGAGGTAAATGCAAGTAAGAACACGCGGTTGATTGAATTCAGGCGTGGGAAATCAATGGACTGGCTGTGGCTTGATGCGAGGCTGCGAATAAAGGTACTATCGCTCGGTTGCGTGACGAGAATCATAATCGACGGTTAATAAATTTAGAAAGTTTGATGCGTTAAACATCGCTCGCATATACCACGTAACTCAATTTTTATAACTTGATACTTTATAAAACCGTTCTTTCTATATAGATAATATATATATATATAGTTAGCAGTTATTAAAAAAATTTAGTTAGGAAGAAATCTAAAAATAATTTTGTTAAACCATCTCAAAATAATTATGAAGAACGCTCAAGCAAGTTGCTAGAATATCAAGACTTTTTTGAAACATTGCTTATTATATTTAAGCGTCTTGCATAATTATTTGGATAGTCTAGCAAAATTTTTTTTTTCAGAGATCTGTAACTAGTTAAACTTTTAAATATTTCAACAAAATCATTCTTTCTGCACGAAGGGCAGATGGTAGCAAATTATTATCCCAGTAAACAAAAAACATTAGATCAACATTTTGCTTTTCTGTAATTTTTATCAACGTTCTTATTTAATATTTTATAAATGTTTTATAAATATTATCCAATAATAATATTTTTGAATATTTAAAAAATCTTTCAAATACATTATTTTAAATATTTTATAGGTGTTGCACTTGATAGTATAATATTAGCGCAATATTATTTGCAACAATATTTCACTTTCATACCAATATTATTGAAACTTCTAGATAGACGTCAAAGTTTGTTCATGACATTATATACAACATTGCAAACAATTAAAATTATATGTTGAAATGATATTTTGTTTACTAGGGTGTTACTATTTAAGAGCACTTCAAACGCAAGTCGTTCAGCATTTCTATTGCGTGCGAAAATAACCATTTTGTTGAAAGATCTAAAATTTAGCTGAATACAAATTTGAAAATTAGACGTGGAGATCTGAAAATAATTCTCTTAGACTAGGTAATTACATCAAAACAATTATATCATGAAAGCTCAAACTGGTTACAGGATATCAAAATTTTTTGCACCATTGCTCATTAATATTGAGTAATATTCCAACCTAATTATTATATTTTGATGGTCCGAAAATTACCTTTGGAACTGTCCACCTAAATTTTAGGATCTCCCTGAGCAAAATTGTTTTCGTGCGAACAGACATCTGGTGAAATTGCCTTCGATACGCGCTAATTAATACTACAAGGGGAATTGTAAAGGATACTTAATAGTCTTAAACTCGAGGCGGCGAGCTATGTTTAAGAACCGGCACTTCGCGAACTTTCGTACGTGTCGCAACGGCTTATAGTTCTCCAATGATTCCTGTTGGCAAATATCGAGATCTTTCTCTTTCTCTCGTCGCGAGACGCGTTCTTGCGAAGGCGCGGGAAGCGATTGAACATATTTATAAAGTTCGATTAAACTCGTGCGCCCCGCGCTTCGTCCCCCTCCCCCTTCCCGCATTGTGTTACCTTAATGGATTGCCTTATTCCCGAAACTGTATAGTTTCGCAAGTATCGTTCGCGCGCGATCGAGGCAACTATCGCGCGCGCAAATTTCCCCTTTACTTGTCCTACACGCAAACACGGCGTGCACGCGCGCGCCAAGGTCAAAGGTTCTTTAATTGATAAATACTGGGAGTGCGATTACGCGTAGCTGAATTTTGTTCACATCCCCCTCTCGGCATAAACTTCCCGTAATTAGTCTTTATGCATATAGCGTATGTTATCTACGACGTGAACAATGAGGTTAAAATATCGCTTTTGTACAGCGGCACACACGCACGTGCCCCGACATCGTCAGGTACATTTGTGAAAATTAGCTAGCACGTGGGTAGGAATAATTTCCGAGTCTCCTATCATATACCCATTTACCTCGAGGATTACGAATCGCGCGTCGCGCGGTGTTTTGAAATGAATTTCTCTTCAGCGGCGGCGAAGGACTTACGCGCGTGCGGTCAAGCGTCCGCGTGATTAATTGATCGATGGAAATATATGGAAATCGCAATTAGTCCATCTAATTGCGCGGACAACGATTTCCAAAAGAGGCGCGCGTAAGCTGATGGAAGGCAATGAAAACTTTGACTGTGTTTCAGTGACTTCGCGCTATAGCTTAATTAAAGAGTGACCCAAAAAAGGTGGTTTTTTCTAGGCCCTCGATTTTTTGGGACTGCAGGACGGTATACCAAATGGTACTTTATAGTGAGATATTAATTAAATAATCACAGAGAAGTTTCAGGTTGAGATGACAATTGTTATCACAGCTGGAAGAGGGGGAGGGGGGCACTCATTACGTCTCTTTACGCAAAAACTTGATTTTTTTACATCCAAAATGAGCGTCATTTACATAAAACTGCGATCAACCTTCTTAAAATACCGGACATCGCAGATCTGTGATAATTTCACACACACACGCACACGCACACGCAC
>NW_012028363.1:4994-32507 GCF_000956235.1 Wasmannia auropunctata | reverse complement strand
TAGAAAGAAAAGTTTCCCCATGATCGGACTATTTTTTAAAATTATTAAATTAATCAAAGTTTTTAAGGACAATTTTTAGAAAAAAATTAAATGTGTCATACTTTCAAAAACTGATGACATTTTACTTAAAACTAAAAAAGAAATTGAAATCAATTTTTGAAAAATTTTTTGAATATTTTATTTAAAAAGTTAAGAAAAAAACAAACAATATAAAAAAAAGTTTTTATTTGGATTATTTTTCGCAATTATAGGCATTTGAAAAAAATTCATATTTCATGACTATGTTGATAAAAAAATTTGAAAAAAATTATGGTAACTTCTTTCGATGGATACTATAATATATAAAAATATCTGTCAAATCAAAAATTCTAAAGTTCACGGGTGGCACACTTGAGATGGAATGCCCCATATATATATTCAGAAAAACCCCTCGTCCTTGAAAAGACGTATTCTTGACTCAATTCTAAGACGATTTTTCCTTTGCAAAAATTTTGTCCGAAGCTTAGTTTTTAAATTATAACAATAAACAGTTAGCGAATTACGGGCCGCGTACGGAAGATAGACAGTGGCGGCGCAACTTACTATCCGACGGCAGGCGATACGCGAGACCGTCGCGACGATCAGCTGACTACAGGTGTGCATAACTCTGCGTTTACATTCTCCCTTTCTCTTTCTTTTTCACACGCGCCACACACACACACACGCACACGCACACGCACGCCACGCCACGCCACGCACACGACACGCACACGCACACGCACACGCACACGCACACGCACACGCACACGCACACGCACACACACACACACACACACGCACACACACACACACACACACACACACACACACACACACACAAAATAAACTTTGATTTCATCCCCTTCCTCTTCCAGCTCTGATAACAATTGTCACTTCAACTTGAGACTTCTCTATAATTAATGCCTCAATGTAAGGTATCATTTGGCACACAGTTCAGTCTCAAAATCAAGGGTCTCAATAAAAAAAAAACGGACAATTTTTTGGGTCACTATTTAAAGATCCGTTTACCCTCATTGTCGCCGTAATTTGCTAATAACTACGAATTTATAAAACAATTAACCTGCTACAATCGTTATATAAATGCAACGCAATGATCGAGAACACAACACGATTCAATTAGGTATATGAAAACGGAAGGAAGTTTATTTTTTGTGGTATATTACGGTCGCGGACTGAAAAGACTGCCGACAGAAAATATCGACAGAAAAGCTCTTTCGCGGTCGGTATAGCTTATATTTAATTTGTCGTGGATCTGAAAACCTTGATAGAATCTACAGGACTTCTATGAGGGAAGAGAGATAAAAAGAGAGAAAGAGAGATACAATCGCGTGTCTGAAAATTATTGATAATGATTTTGACAGATTTAATTTCTAATGGATTATTTTCTAATTTCACAAAAAAATCTCTAATTTAATTGCTTTACTTCGCGGTATAAAATACATCGTACATAAAGCGTGCCCGCGTGATGAAAGGATATTCAGGAAAGTAAGCACAGTTTCAAAAATGAACCGCTGCACCGTTCTGGTTTGATTTCATTATATATACATATATCGCCGTTATATTCATCATAAGCTGGCCGATCCCGTGATAAGCCGATGTTGCAGTAACGTCTGCAATATGAGATTAACTTCGTAGTCGTTATATCACGTTCGGATGGCCTAATCCAATCCATTTAAGCTTTGTGTCAGACGATCACGAACATTGCATTGATAATAAGCCGCACGTGAGTCCGCGTCCGGCCTAAGTCCAATATTAGATTAAGTTCAATCGAGCAATCGTGCGCCGCACGGGTCATCGAGAGACCGCCGTACATCCGTTCGGATCGTGCAGCCGTATGCAACGTACGGCATTCCTTGTATTCGAAACGCAGGAGCAAGCAAGTGGCATTAAAGCCGAGTGCTAATCGAGTATTAATGGCCACGGACGCGGCAACGAGTCCAAGCGTGATTATCGCCGCGGAAGCAAATTATTCATACAGCACAGATCATTGCGACAATATTGCAGCAACATAGCAATGTTCCAACAATATTGTTGCAATATTGGTAACGTTGCAGCAATGTTGCTGCGAGTTTTCGCTGTGCTGTGTGGGAATTAGACCTAGTAAACGCAGATTATAACTGCAATATTGCAGCAATATTGTAATATTTCTGCAATATAGCTGAAATATTACAATGTTGCTGCAACATTGCAGTTATAATCTGTGTTTGCTGGGGACTGACTTTTAGAGACGAGCATTCACGTTCCCTTCCCGCATTGTGGGGAACATTGCGCGCTAGCGAGCGTCTGCGTTATCTTTAAGCGTTATTCCCACATCATCGCGCGGTGCCACCGGTGACTCCGGGATCGTAGCGAACGGCAAAATGTCAGTGTCGCGCGTCGGCACGTAACGAAGAACACGCTTCAAAGAGAGTGTAAAGGACAGGGGGCGGTTAGACTTTGAAGGTGGTTAATTTAATGGTCGTGCAGTGCCAACGACGACGGCGGCGGCGGCGGCGGCGGCGGCGGCGGCGGCGGCGGCGGCGACGACGACTATGTCTCGATCGATCATTAGGAGAGACCTAGTTGCCTGCCGCGGTGATACATATACCTCTTCGATGTGCGTCGTTTGCCGCGACAACGTTTGCCGCGTATGAGGCACTCTAGGTACCCAGGCCAGCCGGGATCGGCCCCGCGGGCGGGCGGGCGCAAATGCAGTTTCAATTGCGCGCTTAGAAATCCATGGTGGAATTTGTACGCGCGCGCGTTAGAATTAGTTGGCGGGTAATTAATTTCGTGCGCGCGAGGTGACTTTTCTCCGCGCCGCGCCCTAGGCGAAAATTCTGATGGTATTCGACGTTCAAGCGATCTTTCTCTCTCTCTCTCTCTCTCTCTCTCTCTCTCTCTCTCTCTTGACGTCTCTTCTCGTCTGGAATAGGCGCTTCGAATACGAGTATGAGAAAGTTGTACGCGAACCGGATCAACACGCGAGTAACACGGGTTCGGGAGATTCGACGATACGCGGAAGTTTCCGCCTTGCGAAAATTTATGCATGACGTTCTCTCATTTTAGCGCCGAGAAATTGAAAGACTTATTCCTTCTTAAACCTCCACGTTTCTCAAAAACGGAGATTATCTAGCGAAAGTTATATCTTAATTATATCTTAATTATTTTATACACATAATTTTTGCGCGCGCATTTTTCTTGTGTACTTTAAAATAATTATCATAGCTGCAGCTCTGTTTGTTTATAATCAAATCGTTATCAGAAATGTAGCCTGTAGTGACCGGACTTAATAATGTGTGTTTGCTAAGAAACAGGGTTTAGGTGTGCGAATGTATTGTACTCCATCAACTGAGGACTGACATAACGGTCGCCGTAATTACTCGGTTAATAAGCGGGACAACGTAAACAGTTTCGCTGGGAAGCTCGTATAGGCGGATGAACGCAGTAAGGTAACGCGGTTAATCAACTTAGTACGGCGATCAAATTTCTAGGAAGTCTTATGCAGAGTAAGGGCACTACTAGTTCTGAGTCACCCTAAGGATAAAAATTTTATTTTATTTTTATCTAGAAAAATGTCAAACAATTAATAACGTATTTAATAATTTTAATTAATTCATAAAAAATGTTTTATACATAATGTTATTAAGTTTTAGTACTATTGCATACTTTTTAATTTTAATTAAATGAAATAATAAAAATTATTCATAATTAGACTTCTGAATCTAATTGCAAATTGGACTATCCGCGAAACGTTTACGCGAATGTTTACATACTGTAACTGAACATAATGTCGATTTTTTTCAATTGAAATGTAATGCTATTTACTACCTTCTGTAAAAGTCGTAAAGCAATTCTTATAGGATATATTAAACTTCGAATGAATTTTTAAGATACATCTAAATTGATATCTCATATATATTTTATTACTTAATAATATCAATAAAATGTGCAGCGTTGTTAATAAACAAGAAACAATTGTCGATTGATAAAGCTAAAAATGCTAATGAATCTTGTGCAGCGTTTGTCGTTATTTAGAAAAACTTATCTAAATAACCAACTAAAAGAAGAAATAGCTTAATTTTATTTGGATATTTCTTTACCTAAATTATTAGAATATTTATTATCTTTATGTAAATAAAAGAAGTGTTATAAGCACTTGTATTTTGTTATACTTCATATTTTACTCTACACTTATGTAAGGAAAGGGGAGGGAGCAAATAGTGACGAATTTTTTCCTCTCTCTCCCCAAGTTAATTTCAAGTTTATAAGATATGATTTTTCACACCAAAAAAAATTATTTTAATATTAGTGAAATCCGCTAAATCTTAAAGGATTTTATTCTTGTATATGGCCTCAAGAAAAATCCTTTGAAATTAAGAGGAAAATATTCTGTGCACAATATTCTAATAGTTAGAATAATTTCGTCTTGCATTTACAGTACCAGTCTTGTACTATAAATCTATATTAATAATTTACATTATTTATACTGTAGTTTTTCAGTATTTGCAATGAATAACGGAACACAGCCTTACTGCGTCTGTTTTCGCAAATGCAGCGCAACACTTCAATCAATTATTGTCACGGCAGAATGCAGCCATATACATTGCTTTTCGTGTTACTCGTATCGCACGTAAGAGGACATTCCGCTTGAAATAAACATATTCCTCTTAATACAAGAGAAAAACCGAAAAAAAATATCTTATAGATTTTAGATGAACAGTTTACTTTATTGGAAGAGAAATACTCTTTCTGTAAAAGTTTTTGCTTAGAATATGGGAAATATACATATATGGGAATAGAGGAAATTTTATTTTAACTAGAATATTTTTTTGGGGTACTAAAAGAGTACTTTCCACTTTCAAATATACAAAAAACTTAATTAGAGTTTCTATAAGTCATGTATAAGTCGGGCTAGATTTTCATAAAAACTGAAATCTACATTTGTCATTAATTGTCCCACCCTATGGGTAACTAATGACACCTTATGGGATAATTACAAAATACATAATTCTTAACCCTTAACCGATCTTTCTTTTGACATTTTGATTAAATAAGGTAATTTATATTAATTTTTATACTCTGCCATATGTAAATTTCTATTTATTAATAAATAATAGTAGTAATATTATTTGCTAGTATTTCTTATTGAAAATCACATTTATTCTGGATCTTGCCTTGTAACTAATTTCACATTATCCACATTATTATAAATAAATTAGAAAAATCAAATTTAAATTAAGAAAGCTTTTTAACTTGTCATTATTTACCCAATTAATAATTGTCATTATTTGCCCCAGGACCTACTTTTTCCTTTAAAACTTTACTGAGAGAAATAAAGTTAATATACAAGTATAAGAATTATATCAAAATAGGAAAAAATACCGTATGACAGAATAGGTTAGATCTCATTCAATGATTCAGTAATTAAGAAAATATAACTTCAAATATTAAAAAAAAGATCCAGGTTTTATCTTATTTCACAAATGCAAAATTTTTAAACTTTTCCGTTAGCTATATTTGGCTTTTGATTTTTACGGCTTTTTCAGAAGATGATTAGATGCTTGAGAACTGTCTTTTTATTAACGAGTAATAGTAAAATAGACGCGGGAAAGAGGAAAAATTTAAAGTGACACTATTTGTTTTCTGTCACTATTCCCCCCCCCCCTTACTACGAAATAACCACGAAGCTTTTTCACACTTCTTGCAATAATCATTTTATGTAGGTTATAATTTATAGCTACTTACTACAGTGACAAATCGATTTGACTTACAATAATTTTATTAGTATTAACAGAAAAAAACTGAAGCCACAACACAATACTAATATAACATAAAGGCTTGTAACAGAGTGGTTGCGAGAAAATTGCTTTTACTTCTATTTTTTCTGACTTCTGCGGCGCGCGGCATATATATATATCGGAGTTACTCTATTAACAGTGTGAGTTTATTAATGTTTCATTTTAAAATGTTGGTCGTTTTTGTCGATATATGATTGACATCGTTGAAAAATTAATTTAATTACTCTACGAATTTCATATCGTGTTTTATTTCAGCAAATCTAATTCCTTGAATTAAGCCACGTGTATTAATTCTTGTTGCATACATTTTTTTTCGACATTCTCTATAGAGAATTATTATAGAGTAATGTAAAATCTTGCGATTTTGGAAAAATTAATTCTTCTTGCAGTCTATTTATTTTTTTAGCTTAATGTTCTTTCCAGTTTCTGTCACACTTGTGTATCCCACAATATCGGACAACTACCCTATTATATTCATGTATTTTAGTGAGACAACAATAAAACATCTTTTAAAAATATAATTAATAGTTGATTTTTTTTTAATTCAAGTAATTACGCGCCGTCAACCTTTCTGACAAGAAATAAAATCCAACTAACACATCGTTATACACACCCGCCCATACCTTGCCTTGAAACTGATGTTGAAAGGCTGTTTCTTGAGTACAATAGACTTTCTTCTGACTATACATATTTATTATGACAATTAAACGTATTTTTTCTCGTAAATGTTGCTTTATTAGTTCAATTCTCTGTGAAAAATAATTATTTTTATATCGTATGTGTATGTGACATTCACAGAATTGTAATCGGTTCTCATAATCAGCTGGTAGAAGTTAGTTCCTACATTAGTGCACAATGATATGGATATCTATCATCATCTCGCAATGTTCGTCAATTAGTAAATTATAAAAAAAATAAATGGAAAATGTGGGAAACTTTTTCTACATTTTTTAAATTAATAGAAAATAGTCAAACTTTTTTACGCAAAACTTCGTTTTCCAAACGAACAACTTTGAATATTCATCAGGTACGCGTGCACTTGAAATTGATGTGAAGCTCTTTGACCACTCTTTGTAGAATTATTACTAATGAAATTTAAAATTCCTTGAGAGGGATATATTTTTAATACATATATTTAATGCATAACTCTACGGGAATCAACGTTGTATGCAATTAAAAAACAAAATGAGCCCAACAATCGCAACTGTTTGTAAATGTTGGCAAATATTGAGCGATACAATATATTTATTGTATCTTGTGTAAGCTATTTGCTATACATGTTTAAATAGATATATACATACATTGTATAGGTTTACTATGCTTTGTGTGTATGTGTGTGTGCGTGTGTGTGTGTATGTGTGTTCTGTGTCTATGCGTGTCTTAATGGAAAATATTTTTCCATTAAGCACTTTTTGAGTTATAAGGCTTAAAAGTTACAATACCACTGACATTAGCATTATCCAAGATGTTTGAACAACATAAAATCTTCTGAATGTTGTTCATTATCACGATTTGACAACATACATCAAGACCAAGGCCATTAAAAATCATTAAAGATTGCTTTTATTTTTATTTTTTGAAAAAAGAAGGAACAATCTAATGGAGAAATTTGCAGAACACACACAAACGCGATTCAAGGCGACTTGGTTCACAGCGATGCATGATGACAGATTTTGTTGGATTATCAAAGATGTCTAAATTTATAATAAAAATTTATAATAATTTATAATAAAGATTCATAATAAAAAAACATATGTAAATATTAAACAAATATTATGTAAAATATTGTGTGAAAGTTATAATGACCCAAAAGACATACAGATCATTTTAAACTAAAGAGAAGTTTTTGATTTACTTAAGTCGGATAAATAAAATATTATAATTACTAAGTATTGAAATATATAATAAATAAATAAGGTATATAGAATATTAATTACAATATAGAGTGATTTATAGACTGTTTTTGAACTAATAATATAAGTTAAAATGAAATTATTTTACATGAAAAAAATAAACCCAAAATGTAGTATAAAACATTTATGAACGCAAACTTCATTTTTCAGAAAAATAACTTTGAATATTCGTTAGGTACTTGCGTGTGCACTTAACAGAGTTTGCCTATATAAACATTACAAAAATCAAAAAATATGTATTTCAAAAACATGCATAATAAAATAGAATGTGTTTATTCTTTAATTAAGGCCCGATTTTTCATTTTCCGGTTAACTCGTAGTTTTTTTTTTACGTACTTAACCAAAATTTTATCCAACTATGATATAAAAATTATATTTTGCTATCTACGGTTAATCATTAAATTGATGATTAACCGTAATTGTAATTTTAAAATTATTACAATATCATCAATTTAATAATTATTCATTGATAGTAAAATAAAATTTTATAGTACTATCAGGTAAACTTAAACCCCCACACAGCACGAAATATTTCAAAAATATTTCCAAATATTTCATGCAAGATTTGAAATATTTTGAAATATTTCATAAAATATTTCTGAAATATAAATATGTCTAGCATATCAGAGTTTTTAAAATATTTCTTGAAATGATTCAAGAGAAATACGATATTTATACAATGTCTTACGATATTTATACAATGTTTCTTTCTTACGATATTTACACAATGTTTCTAGAATATTTTTATTCTAAAATATTTTAAAATATTTTAATGTAATAATTTAAAATGTTTTACAAATGTTTACAAAATATTTCGAAATATTTAATTGAAATATTTAAAAAAAATGATTCACAAAAAACATTTCATGTTGTGTAGGTCTGTACGTCAGGTTAATCAGAAAATGAAAAACCAGGTCTAAGAATTTTATTTTATTTATTTTAAAAATTGTTGAAAATGCACGCATATCTAAACATTTTCATTGAAAGTTATTTCATTGAAAGAAACCTCGTTTAACAAAGTTCTATTTCATATTTTCTTTATGTGGACGAATTTTCTTTTCACTTGTACAGAACTAATTCTGTACAACACTTTAGCTTTATTTTATATTTAAATTTTTAAACTTGATTTATGATTCTTGTTTTAATTAAAGTAATTTTACATACATGTATCCGCAACCCACGCACACGTATACGCACGCACACGCACGCGCACATGTATATAGGTATTATGTATAATACAAATCGCGAAATGAGATCAAATTGAAGTTGATATTGTCTTATGGTACTTTTTGATTTAACTTTGAGATTTCCGCGATAGTCGTTTATTTTAGCGCTTATGGGGATCAATGGTACGAGAAAACTTTCGCGAGGCATTCGCGCGGACTGAGCTCGTTGGTTTAAACGTGCGCTCTTCAAAATGAGCTTTAGACAAAAGAGTCAATAAAAAAGTGCGCGCTCCAACAAACTGCGTGTATCCTCTATTTAATGTACCATCGCGTATACCTGATTAAACAAACTCGACGGAATAAAGTGCATTCAACGCGAGCGAGTATAACGTCCCACGGTCGCGTATAATCGACGATCGCCTGCCCCGACCCGCGGTATATTAATCCCTCACAATTTATTCAGCGGCACGTTGAAAAATTTAATCTCTCCACTCCGATGCAAATAAAACACGCCGGGAGGAGGGAGGGAAGGAGGGAGGGAGAGGTGGGGGGGATCGTGTGTTCGCAGCTCGAGGCATTCAATATATCGAATCGTTGCCGCTTGCGGTGTATGCCCGGCAGTAAAACACATAAATTGATCATATATACGTCGTGTCAGTTTGTATTATCACGTAAAATTGCGCATTGAAAATTATGTAAAATGATCAAGTTTGTTGAAATAATTGTAAACGTATTTGGACGCGCGTTATTTCCTTTGCGGTTTTCCGAAATGAATGATTTTAATTAAGTATTTAATTCTCGCTATTCATGAACGGTCCAGAGTGCAATTTACCGTCTGAAAATTAGTACGATAAAGAAACTAATTCCGGATAATTTAGTATATTTAAATAATTATTATATGTTTTATTGAATGGCGCATATCACAAGATCAGTGTTGCACTTACATATTAAAAATTATTTAGATAAGATAAATCACACATGATAAATATGTCTTATTGTTAGATGAGTTAAAGATAATATAATTTTAAATTTATCTAAATAATAGATAAAATTATAAGTTTTTTCTTTTTTTCTAAAAACGGAATATTCATTTTTCAAATATTTCATTTAATAATCGGTTTCTATATAAAACATATATTTGTTGTCCACAATTAAAAAGGCTCTACTATACTGGCGCTTATAATAAAGGCAATGATTAATTATTTAAAAAAATTTTTTTGACAATTTGCTTGCAGATTACAAAGTAAGAATTCTAATTCTTATACAATATTAAAATCTGCATCAGATTACACATTGTAGATTAAGAATTGTGAATTGGAAATTAGAATTCACAACCCATTAATGAAACAAAGTCAAACTAAATTGATTTGATTGATTGAATTATAATTTTTAGTTTACAATTTCAAATGCATACAGGCTCGTTTGTTTTTCTTATAACTTCTTAGAAACTTTCTGCGTTTAAAATAAAGAAACTTTCTTTCTACATATTAATAATCTTAGATAATTTGGAAAAAATATAGCTCTTGTATTCTTTGTTTAGTTTGTTGTCTTGTGTATCCTATCTGTTTGGGATATATTGCATTTTTATACGTGCGATTTATGCTATAAAGTGGCGTTTACAATGAGTTTTAAGGCTTAAGATTTAAGAAAATTGACCAATCACAATCGATTATTTTTTTCACGTAAAGTGAATAATCGACTACAATTGGTCAATTTTCTTAAATTTTAAGTCTTAAGTCTCATTGTAGACGCCGCATAATACAGACGCTCTGTTATTTATTTATTAATATAAAAACAAATAATAATACGTGATAATGCGCCCTTTATAATACTTTAATTATAATATTTATTTATGCAGTACTTATTTGTAATTTGTGACAATACAGTCTTTATTTATTTATTAATAAGTAAATGCAAATTACGTTGTCAATTCATGTGTTATTTGCTATTGTTATTCAGATTATCTGTATAGTTTTTGTGTCATTTATCTCACCCGTAAGTAGCTGTATAATCCAGCCCTATGGAATATATGGCAAAAATGCAAGAGTAAAGAAATTTTGTTTTAATATAAAAAATAAATATTTTAGATCCCTAATATTTTCTTTCATAGTACTCGACAATATAAAGTTTTTTACTTTTTTACTATATTTTATTTATCTTGAAACATAATAGATAATGCAGGATAAATTAAGTTTTTAATACATGCGGTGTACATCGGAGTTATCCTAATAATTAAGGGTTAGGTTTATTTCATTTGCAACACATTTCATATTTTGTTACAACTTTAATGAAATTTTTAATAAAACTTCTGTGGATCTGTTTATGTAGCCTTTTTTTCGTATTTTTACTTATAGAGCATACTGGTGCAGTTTGGTCGTTAATTAAAACTTGAAACGTCATTACATACATTCAATATATACACAGTGTCTTATTTTAAACAATTATTCCCTCTAAACTTTTTTGTTTTCGATTTTAGAATAAAATGCTTTAAAGTTTAAACAAAACTTGCATAGCCTAGAAAAAGACCAATGATAAAATAAACTTTCAAGAAAATCGATTTTTTAAAATCACATAAAGATCACATAAAGATTTTGTTTAATGAAATTGTATGCTTTTTTTACATAATACGATTCTTCCAATTATTCTACATGTAAAAGCATTAAAATCAACAAAAAGTCAATAGTTTACGAGATATTTTATACTTTATTCTGACTATATATATTTTATACTTTACATTCCAATAGACTCTATTGTTAGATTCAAATTACGAATGTATTAATTATTCGGGAGCACAGAGAAATTATTTTGATCGAGCATCACAAATTATTGAGTCTCAGTGTTCTGAAACTTTCCCCAGAAGTTAGATTACCGCCGGTAGATTGGAAGTGTATCGAGTGTTTCCTTAAGCGGGACGAGGCAATCGAGCGAAATAATTAAATAAGATGCGGTTGGCACTCGACTTCGCGCGCGGTATCTTCACCTCAGCGACTTAAAGGGGGAGGTTAATTTTTTCCATACCACCGGGGAATGAGAGCGAAATCCCCATTTTTAAATCTTACCCGATCGCACCGCGGTTATTCGTTGCGCAGACACACCCTTTTTTGTCTCGCCAAGACACTCTACTTTTACAGCGTCACGATTTCAATGCGGCATGTCTGCGTTATAACGAGACGAATTATAAAAGATTCTTAAAGAACTCTAAGAACGACGATCGGATGGAGTCGTGATAACAGATCAAATATGCACGAGATATATATCCTCTTCTCCGCTTCTTCGACCGAGAATTGTTAAAATAGGTTAATTAAATCAGTAATACTCGCAATTTGACTAGTCATAATATTTGATTATTGAAGTGAAACATGAATATCGAGGTATAATTTTAAAACAATTTTCTATTTTTTTTCTACAGTTTTATTTCTTGCTTCGCGCGCGAAACCAATATTCATGTCTCAGAATCTTTTGCAAGTATATATCTTCTTCTGTTTCATTTATACTTCAATCTTTATTTGCCGAGGCGTGATAATCGGATAAAGAGAGAAAGAAAGAGGACGAAAGTAAGAATAAAAAATGTAATATTATTTAAGAAGCTGAAAATGAAATTATTCAGTTAGTCTCTGAATGCTGACTGATGATATCGAAATATCTTTTAAGAGAATAAAAAAGATTTTGAATATAAAAATTAAAAATTATTTAATTAAAATAGGAAAAAGATATTATAAAATACATATTTTACTGTAAAAACGTTTGTAAATCGATAATGTTTGAGTTATAACATCAATAGTATCGTATGAAGTTAACTGTTATTTCGCAGGTCTATAATTACGCTTATACATATACTAATCTATCATTTGTTATTGATTTTCAACTTATGTTTATTATTCAGTTGACTTTATTTCTATTATGTGCGAATGTTGCTTATGCAACCACAATAAATAGCTGATTGACAAGTTGATTATTAATAACAAATTTTAATATCAATAAATATAGATAACAAGCTATAAAATATTATCATAAAATTGATATTTTGTAAATAAATACAAGAAAGATAAAGTAATATTCTTAAATATACTAAAATGTAGATATGATAGAAATGTAATATGTAGATTAATAATATTTTATATGCATCATTCTTGGATAATTTATACAAAAAATGAAAATCTTGTTTTAATTTTAATTATCCATAAAATAATAATATTATTAAGGAATTAAAATAAAAGGTTTTGTATTCTAAAGATATATTATTATTTTATTAATCATAGATTTCTTCTTTCTTTTTTTATGTCTCATTAATTACCTAATAATTACATAAATTTGATAATGTAATCAATTGTATAGTTTATCTTAATATACAGGGTGTCTCAAAATTTGCGAATCAAAATATTACAGCAGGAAAGTTTTCAAAAAATTAAGTAAAAAAGTGATTTGTAAATTTTTATTTTAAGCAATAGTTTTTGAAATATAAAGGTTTAAATTTTGCCAACTATAGATTAATACTCGCAACCACTACTAATACTATCGATGCGTTCACGGACATGTTTCCATTTAATCGTAATCTGTAATTGGCTAAATTTAAACTCTTATATCTCAAAAACTACTGCTTAAATTAAAAATTTACAAATAACTTTTTTACTTAATTTTTCGAAGATTTTCTTGCTAGGATATTTTGATTTACGAATTTTGGGGCACTCTGTATATATTTTTGCATTTCTTAAAAATTTTGTTTATGTATATAGAATGAGTCAATTAAAATTACAAATTTATATCTCGAAAACAAAGCACTTTTAAGGAAAGTGAGAGAAAAGTGTTTTATACAAAAAGTTTTCTGACTTCGAGGGGGACATAAGATGGTGTTATTTGTTTGAATAGTTTGAAGATCACATGAAAATCAACTTCAATTTCTCAAATTTTTCATTGCATATTTTTGTAATTTACCTTGAGAACTTTTCAATTATAATAAAATATTTTTTTCATTAATTACTTTTTATGTTATAAAACTTAAAAATTACAAACTGTCGGTATTAGCATTACTCAAAGTGTAACCCGACGGTTGTCCGGTCGGAATTATAGTTCTTTGTGCGTGCGTGTGTGTGTGTGTGTGTGTGTGTGTGTGTTTGTGTGAGACAAAAAATAAAATAAAAAAATATTTATTCAAGATATTCAAAATAGTGACACTCTATTAGCATACATTTAAAATTCTTCTATAAAAGCACTGTCGGACGTAATAACATTTCTGGTGTTGCTTCAGTACAAGCTCGACGAATTCCGTCTTTCATATTCTCAGCTGCAACACCCTATAGAGTAAACATCAAAAAATATAAAAATATTATTGTATAAAAAGTGTATTTTTTATTAAGGATAATCTTTACAGATTTACAAATAATTAAAATTTCTTATTTGCGTAAATTATTATATTATTGATATATTGGCGCTTATACTAATGTCTTATTTTTATTTAGCTTACGAGTTAATTTAATTATAAAAAAAAAAATTAAATATTTTAATTCGGAAATATAATAGTTACTTGTGAGATGATTTTTATATTCTAGCAACGAAAAAGCATAATCACGATTTTCTTTGCTGGTCAAAAATTTATATCTATATTCTTTTATTTTATTCTACATTTTTAAGAAAATATTGAATAAATCAATGCATAAACAGTTTTGGTTATAAATATAAAACACCTTCCCAAATGGACGTTCCAATAGAAAATAATTTAAAAAACAATAATTTTAAGCAAGGTCGATATGTATATACAACTTAAATAATAAAGAGAAAGAGCCAAATTCAGTTGAGGCTGGAATATTGGTTGCCCAATAATATTTTGAATTTTTTATCTTTAAATTTCAGCTATCATAAATTGCACAACAATTAATATCGATCTTTAAGAACGCAATTATAACTCAAAACTGAAATAATATCATATATTAAATTAACCTTCAATTTGATGATGATACAAGCATCCTGAAATATTGTAAAAAACTTATTGCAAAAAATATTATCTCAGCCAGGATATCAAGACATCCGTCCCGGATAGAATCATGAAGTTTGCATCCTGATTGAGATAATATTTTTCGTAATAAGTTTTTTATAATATAATATAATTTTATAATATAATAAGTATTTTAAAATGCTTGTAACATCATCATTGAATTGAAGATTAATTTAGATAACATATGACATATTATTTTAGCTTTAAATTATAATTGCGTTCTTAAAAATCGACAGTAATCGGCGCACATTGGAATTTAAAAATCAAAAGTATTATTGAGCAACTAACATCTAGCTTCGGCCGAATTTGGCTCTTTCCCTCTTATTATTTGTTAAAAAAAGTTTTATTAAAAAAATTAATAAATTATTTTTATAACAATTTTAATATTTTGTTAATTCTTTTTCGATTTTATTACTACTTTTTTCAAGAAAATACAATAAATTGAGGGCGCTTTATATTTATGGCTGTATATAATAAGGCCTTTCAGACCTTAGTTCTTTCAGCGCACTTTTTGCAACGTGATATTCACGAAAATATCGTTAATTAATTACAATTGCGATACCTTGAAATTCCGGATGAGTACTTTAATAGATTGCGAGGAAAAATAGCACGAAAAAGTAATATAAATGTAGCAATCGTGGATAGAGTTCTGTAGTAATTGTCGCGGCCGCGTCTTGAAGGATAATAACGCGTCAAAACTCGTTACTCCAAACTTGTGGACAACGTAAAATGTAACGATTTGTTTTGTGTACGTCGATGAGCGATTTTTGTAAAGATTTTGTGAAGTATACTAACTTCGTTTTGTTACTCTAAGAGATATTTAACACATTGCAAATTAATTCGCAAGGTTCAATCACGCGGATTGGCAATAGTTTGTAAGATCTCATTTTAGAGATAGAGTAACTTCGGTATAAGGGAAGGGGGAGGCAAATAGTGACGGATTTTTTCTTCTCTCCCCTACAAGCTAATTTCAAGTTTACAAGATATGATTTTTTATTAAAAGAGTACTTTCTACTTTCAAATATACAAAAAATTTAATTAGACTTTCCATGAGTCATGTATACGGGCTAGATTTTTATAAAAACTGAAACCTACATTTGTCATTATTTGCCCCATCCTAAGGGTAAATAGTGACACCCTGTGGAACAATTACAAAATACATAATTGTTAACTCTTAATCGATCTTTCTTTTGACATTTTGATTAAATAAGGTAATTTATATTAATTTCTATACTCTGCCATATGTAAATTTTTATTTATTGATAAATAACAGTAGTAACATTATTTGTATTTCTTATTGAAAATCACATTTATTTGAGATCGTGTCTTGTAACTAGTCTCACATTATCCCAAATAAATTAGAAAAATTATATTCAAATATTAAAATTTTAACTTGTCATTATTTTCCCCAGGAACTACTTTTTCCTTTAAAACTTTATTGAGAAATAAAATTAATGTACAAGCATAGGAATTATATCAAATTGAGAAAAAAGATATTGTATGACATAGAATAGATTAGATCTCATTCAACGATTTAGCAATTAAGAAAATATAACTTCAAATATCAAAAAATGACCTAGATTTTACCTTATTTCATGAATGCAAAATTTTTAAACTTCTCCGCTAGCTATATTGGGCTTTTGATTTTTATGGCTTTTTCAGAAGATGATTAAATGCTTGAGAACTGTCTTTCTATTAACAAGTAGTGGTAAAATAAACGCGGAAAAGAGGAGAACTTTAATGTGACACTATTTGCTCGCCCTTCCCTTACATATACGCCGCACCTAATAAAAACTTAATTTATCAGGTATTATTAATTATGTTTAAAATAAATGGATTCTACCAGTCAAGTAGACTTACACTGTCTACTACTATGAAAAAAATATTAGGAATTCAAAATATTTATTTTTTATATTGAAAAAAATTTCTTTAAACCATTGCATTTTTGCCGTATAAAAATAGGGTTGTATGGCTACTCACGGGTGGGATAAATGATTAAAAAATATACAAATAATCTAAATATAATAGTAAATAACAAGTAAATTGACAACGTAATTTACATGTACTTATTAATAAGTAAATAAAGACCGTATTATCACAGATTACAAATAAGTACACGCATGAATATTATGATTAATGTATTATAAAGTATTATTATTTACTTTTATATTTATAAATAAATAATAGAAAGCGTTTGTACTACGGTATAAATCCAACTCGATAAAAATGCCGTATATCTCAAACAGATGGGATATACGAGACAATAAACTAAACAAAAAATACAAGAGTTGAATACTTGTATTTTGTTATACTCTATTCTTTACTATTCCTCTACATTTATATACCAGGAAGTAACCACGAAGCCTTTTACATTTCCTACAATAATCATTTTATGTAGATTATAACTTATGAGCAGGTTGAGCAAAAGGTACTTATTACACAGTGATAAATCGATTTAACTTACAATAATTTATAAATGTTAACAGTAAAAAACTCTGTAATCACAAAACGATACTAATATAACATAAAGGCACGTAACAGAGTCGTTGCGAGAAAATTACTTTCACTTCTTCTATTTTTTCTGATTTCTGCGGGCGTCAATTCTTGCGCGGCGTATAAATACTCGAGTTATACCCTAATGCAATGATACATGAAACAGTTTGCGCAAAATAGCTGCTTTGATAAACACTAGGTCGGTTATATAACATGGTTGCAAGATCGTTAATTATGGAAGTTAATTAATTACACGATTTTGATGTTCGCTAAATATAACAATTGTGCGATCGAGTTGCGTCCTACGCTTATACCGCGACTGCGTCTCGAGGAATAATAAACACATCGCAGATGCAACTAATTGTAAGTAGTGCAGCAAAAAATCCATTACCAGCAAACTTAGATTCTAACTCCAATGTTGCAGCAACATTGTAGTTATATACACGCCAATTATATTGCAGAAATAATAATATTATACAATATTGTTGCAATATTATAAATAGTTATAATCTGTGTTCGCTGGGTTGTCTGTTATGACTTTTGTGCCGCTCAAATGATTTGACTTGTATTTCATCACAGTCGAGCTAAGGTCCTTGGGTGTCTATTGACACATTGAAAACAGAGTTTGAAAAGTTTTCCGAGAAACCTGACGGATGGACAATCGAACGAACAGACAAATAAGCAGGCGGACGGATAATATCGGACGGACAAATGGACAATCGGAACACTATGAAATTATAAAATAGTTTATTACGCTGCACGCGAGCGATTGATTCTCAATCAATACGTTTAAAATCTGCACTGAAAAAAGAAGTCTGGTAATAGCTACCCAATGTAATTTTTATAGCATATTGGTGCAACATTTCAGTAAATATTACCAAACATATAGTAATAGTAATCAGCCGTTTGGTAATAATTTTCAAATATTTATTAATATTTACAAAGCATTTTGATTATATTAATCGAATATATTTGTTTGAAACTATTTCACCAAAGCTCCGTAATTGTTATCTAGACTAGATTATTATTAATAGACTTTTTTTCAGTGTGAAAAAAAAAACAGTTATCAGCGATTGTAAATATCAATTCATTATTGCTTTATTTAACGCGTTATAAAATAATTCGAGAGGTTTGATCAACCGGGCGGATTAAAAAAATCTCTCCTGAAGCAATGCATAGAGTGATTCGCACCCGTTTCCATCATATCCGCTTTAGCCGCGAGAACGGAAGTGGAAGGTAGGCGTACGTGATTACATACGTAAAATAACGCATTGTACAAATGCAAAAAAAAACCGATAGTTACATATTGAGAGCAATGTGCAAATTCGACACCGTTACAAAATATGTATTTAATATGAGATAAATTGCGGAAATTGGACGTACGGATTGATAATATTATAGTTATTCGTTCGCGAGAGGAACAAACACATCCGAAAATTCCCGGTATTTGCAACCGCGAGAGATAATAACGTTGCAATATACAGTATAACAATTCATGGAGTCCCCTTAATTACCTGGCCGCCTCGAGGCATAATATCTCTCTATCTGCGTCCTCCACCTGCCGCTATTTCGCCACTCGAATGATAGCAACGTCTAGCCGTGAATGAGCGCGACGACTTTGTATAGATACAAATGTACAATATAATCCACACGATACGCCGAGCTCCGCAGTGTCAGTTGATTGCCAGTCGCCGCTACGAGACGTTCAGCCACGAGACGTTCGGCTACAAAACTAAGTACTCTGTCCTTTGTATTTCGAGTTAATCAACTCGAATTTAAGAGCTATAATATTAATTGAATCTAATATTTATTTAATCAATATAACAATAATTTCATTCTGATTAAAACATATTTTCGAAAGAATATGTAAATTAATTTATCACTTATTGTGTGAAACTTTTACGCAATGAAAGAAATAAAATAGCGTGATTTTATAGAAAATCGAAAAAATAATATTAAATCGTTAGAAAAAATGTAGTAACTCGTTTTTCTTGCTTTATTACAATAAAACGACTGTTTGCTTTTTTAAAGGAGATGAACTTTTTGAAGAGAAAAGAAAATGATAAGAATGATACGAGGGGCGATTGATAAGTAGTCGATCTGACATAGAAATGGCACCGGGAATATCAAATAATAATGATTTTTCTTAAGTTTGATCCTTCAGAAGCTTATTGAAAAAGTTTCAGACAGATGCGGTAGTTTGTCTCTTGTGCTGAGTAAATTAGTAAATAAATTTTGGTGTTTCTTGAAAAATGAATAAAATTGAACGTCTCCAATTGCAAAACTCCATAAAAATCACTGGAGGGTGGGGGGAGGGGGAGGAGGGCTAAATCTGGTGAGTTATACGGTGCGTATGGCAGCAATTCGAAGCGCAACTCATGGAGTTTTGCGACTGTAATTGCGAATGCGTTTCTGATTAACTGTTAGCAAACGCGGCACCTATCGCGAAGCTTTTTCATGTGCAAATGTTCGTGTAAGATGTTACGAACACGATCTATTGAGATGTTTACAATGTCAGCAAGCTCACGCACTTTCACTCGTCATTTAACACGGCATTATGAATTTTTTCGATGATTTTTTCAGTCGTAACGGTTTTTAGGTATCCTGAACGTTCATCGTCATTTTTGGATGAACGACCACGTTTAAATTCAGTAGTCCATTTTTTCTTTGTTGGAAATGATAGTGAAGAGTCTCCTAAAGTGGAATCCAGCTTGTTTTTTATTTCCGTTGGAGTTAAACCTTTCAAAACGAAGTATTTTATCGCTGCGTGATATTCGATTTTATCCATTTTTCGAGAAAAATTGTTTGTTTTACACGACACAGGAGACAAACTACTTATCGCATATCTGTCTGAAACTTTTTCGGTAGGCCTCTGGAGGATCAAACTTAAGAAAAATCATTGCTATTTGACACTCCCGGTGCCGTTTCTATGGCCGACTACTTATCAACCGTCCTTCGTATATTATCTAATTTACGATTACAAAACGAAGATAAATTTTATTTTGTAAATTTAACAATTAGATGTTTAATATTTATTTTTTAAGTAAAGTATTTAATATCAATTCATTATAGTTTTATTGAAGGAGAATTAAATAATTTCTGTACAACAGTCAAAATTTGATGTTAATAATCAGCTTATCAATATTAGTTGGTTGTTATAACGTAGTTGTTGTAATGGTCTGAAAGACTAATCAGCCATAGCAGTAAAAATCGACATTACGTGAACCATATATGTATATCGTTAATACGATTTTACAATATACATATATGTGTAAGCATAGTTATTATCGATTAACTTTCGTTGCTTGTATCTCAAAAGTTATTACGCCGTACTTGGATACGCAAAGCAAAAATTTTCAACTTTAATTAATCCTTAATGTACGCTGTTAAATTAATAGCATGTAATGAGATATTCCACATATTAATATGTATACAGAGGAGAGTTATGCCTAATGTGTATCCTAAATCGTATCGCATCAATTTCTTTCTTTTTACTGAATATGAACAATATTAAATGTCGCTTATATTCAGTAATAAAATGTGAAATAAACGAGCAATAAAAAATATGAGCAAAATAAGATAGAAAAATTTCTAGATCTTAATTTGTACGTGAGACGTGAGATACATTAAAAAAAATCAAATATAATTGATGTATAACTTTTTTACAATTTACGTAATCAATAATAATTTAACAATGACATTTTATTCCGCAGTATTACATTTTTACAAAAGTAGATTTATTGTAGAACAGTTTATATTCATTTTATTATGTACACATTATAATTATTATGATAGTTATATAAAAAAATTTATATTTTTTAAATGTGTCGACTAAATTTTATGTAATTAAAGCTTATTTATTATTTAATATTTTATGATAAGTATTTATCATATTATATATTATTTTATGATTACATAATTATTTATACATGGTTTTTTAATTTGTATCATTAATTGTATTAATTATTATATGTTAGATACTTTTAAAATTTTTATTAATACATAAAATTGATAAAATTTTCTCAACCATATTTTTTTTTATTATTTTTATTATCAAAATTATTTTTAAAAAAGCTATTTGTTGGAAATTGATAAACACAATTTAGGAGACGAATTGCTTAAATCGAACTTTTTGCATTATAATCATAAAAGAACTTTTTATATCTTATAAAGATTAGCTTATTCTTGGTAACAGATTAAATGTATAATAATAGATTTCTTGAATATCAAACTATACTTTCCAATATTAACTTGCGCGTGCAAAGTAGATATCAAATAAAAAAACTTAACACAAAATGTCTTAAGTAGTACAGTATCTAAATATTTTGGTAAATCTTCTCTAAATTATACAGAGTGTCTCTGAGCTGAGTGCCAAAATTGGTTCACTAGCTTTAGCACATAAAAACAAATCGAAAATGTCTAAACATATGTTCGATTTCGAATGGTTTCGGAGTTACACGGTATTAAAGTTTTTTGCTTCTGTAAGAAAACGTAAATTGAAGTAAATTTTGTTTAATATTCCTTATTTTGTTTAATTCTTTACGAAAAGTCCTAAAAAATTCCTCCGTCGACCTCGATACACTTTCTAGCACAAATTAATAAATTGTTTCAAACTCTTCGAAAAAACGTTCGGAACATCTGACATCGCGGCAGTATTAAGTATCAATTGCCGTAGTCGCTCTGAATCTCATTCTGATAGGAGGAATTTTTGAACGCCTTTCGTAAAAAATTAAACAGAATAAAGAGAACATTAAACAGCATTTGCTTTATTCAATTCATCTATTTTACGAAAGCAGCTTTAATACCTCGTAACTCCGAAACCGCTCAAAATCGGATATATAATGTTTATTAGGTATTTTCGGCTTGCTTTAATACTAAACCCGCTGTACCAGTTTTGGCATTTGAGTTCAGGGGGGCATCCCGTATAATCCATGTAATTAAGTTCGAAAATCGAGACTCTAAAACAAAATTTATATGCAATTTAACGGGATGTAAAAATTACTTTATTAATTAATTTTCCAATATAAAACGCAACGTTTGTACGTTTCAATTGATTATTTATGCGACTCTGTATAATTTATTTTATTTTAATCACTGACTACAACACGTATTTTCATTGATTAAATTAATAATGCGATTGAGAAAGTGAGGTGATTGACCTCGTGAAGATCGAAACTAGTTTCGTTGCGTTTTACGTTAGGAAATTAATTAATAAAGTAATTTGTACATCCAGATAAATTGCTCGCCTTTGGCCGTTTATTCTTATTAATCATTTACAGTAACGAGCGAAATCTACACAGTGAAAAACGTTTTTGTATTTATGCTAAAAACGGTCCACTCACGTTTTTGTTAAAATTTTGTGTCGAATGTTTAACGTGTTTGCTTGTTAAATTAACATAATGTGTTTATGTTATTTAAATATTTTTTGTTAAATTGATATTTAATATTTCTCAATGTCAAAATAACACAATTTATAAGCAAGTGAATAACATAAAAATAAAATAATTTTGAGCCGTAAATTTTAAGATAAATGAATAACAATTAAATAAATTTGTTAATTTTACATGTCATAAGTGTTAAATTTTACTGAAGAATAATATTTCCACAATTTGTTTCCAAATTGTATTAAAGTGTTATATTTTTTGTGTTAATTTTTACATAATTAAATGTTTGTATTACTTTCTAACATATTCATCTTGCGTTAAATTAACACAAAAATTTGAGTGGACCGTTTGGGACATGTAAGATATATGTATCAATTGAACAGAAATTTTTTAACTGTGTAGGGAAAAAAAATTATATGTCTGATTACATTATCTCGTTAAACTTACCGCGAGTGAGTTTTAATTCAGTAAAGCGTAAAGTCGTAACATAACGAAGGCGCCATCAAGACGCGGGTGGCAATCCATGGTAGGTAATTTAGTGAGCTGCTTATACGAGTACATAGCGCTCGTAAAGTGCATATATATATTTCATTCAATAGTCGCGAGCTAAGAGCTGACAAATGCGGCCAGATTCAAATGAAACTTCCGGCTTCGTTTATGTAACTTAGAGGACGATTCGTCACCGCTTTTGCTGCGCCAACGTTGCTTCATTTAAGACCAATTGCCATCACAACGGGGACCGTAATGTCTCTCGTCAATGGGATCTATTACTTCTTTCGCAAAACAAAGAAATGCGGCGACTTCTCCGAAAATGTACGCCTCTATTACGACCGAAATTAAATTTTACGAGAAGGTCTCCGTATATTGCGGCACTATTTTCATTTACATATTCTTGATTGTGCCTTTCCTTTGAGCGTGTTTTTATAAAATTTTTCTTCTTTTTAAAAATGCACGATACAAATGTGGAATTTTAAACAGGAAAATTGTGCGCGATGAAGGTAATACAAAACGCGTTTTCAATCCGTTTTACGTAATTTCATCTTTTTCGAGAGCCACATGAAAAATTATGAAGCTTTATTGCAATCGAGCGTTTTACCCGCAACTTCGTGATTTTTTCACCCGCGTATTCATTCGTGCGCCAATATATATTCTTTCCTATATACAATGTGTATATTAGAGTGGGCTGAAAATTTTTTTTTTTTTAATTCGATTAGTAATACCTTGTAAAAATTAGCTTTGAATTTGAATAAAATTTCATCGAAATCGATTAATATCTTCTTGTCTCTCGACCTTGCAGTTAGTAAGTTTGTGTATTTCTTCATAGATGTGTCAAAATTTGAAAAAATATTTGAATTTTAATACAGTTTAGTATTACCTATTATTTTTTGGTCGCTGAACACGAATTCGAAGTCAGAAGTACACATTTCAAAATGACGGATCCAAAATATATATATTCTTAAATAATACATTAAGATTTCTCGAAAAATATGATAGATATGGAGAAATGTTTCAAATAAAAATTGTACGGTTCGGGGAGGTACATAAGAAAATATCATTAATTTTATTTTAAGTGGCGTTGTTAAGATCAAATCAAAATCACATCAATTTTTTTAAACAGAATTAGGGTAAATGTCCCAATTAGTGACAAAGTTAACCTCGTCGTGACAATTAATTAATAAATTATCGCGGTATGTATGTCACAATAAATATATGAAATAAATGTTATTAAAAAATTTGGATATTTAAAATTCTGAAAAAATTAAATTCTTTTACTCTTTTAAAAATTCTTTATTTATTATATCTTTATAAACATTGTTTGTGTACCATTTAGTGACACATGAATTTGAAATTGTCCCAATTTGTGATATGCTAGTTCATGTTACTGATAAGCGATACGCATATAAAAGTACTCGTACCTATCAATGATACGCTATACATTGTACAAGATAAGAACGTCCCTATTACTAACACATCGAAAAATAATAAATAATCATTGGAATATCACAAATTGATAAAAAAATCATTAGTGTCTTAATACACACTTGATCTTTTCTTTAAGTTCTTCTTCGGATGAAGGTGCCTTCAATGTTTCCTTTTGACACACAATCTTTCTTTTGGCACACGCGATATCTGAATACTCGCACTCACTTGTGACAATTAAGATGGGTTAGGAATTAACTCTACCGGCTATCACAAATTGCTACAGAATCATATGAGTGTTCTTATTACTGACTTAAGCATGATAATTTACAATTTAAGAACTCGAATTTGTATTAATTTTCTAAATTTTGAGAGGATTAATTTCGATATTAATGCTATTCCTTAATTCAATGATGATTGATATTTATACATGGCTTCTTTAAAAGTAAAAACGTAAAAATTTTTATATCGTATTTATTTCGACTATTAGTAATAAAAACAAACAAATATTTTAGTGACACATGCATTAATTACAAAAATATGTATTTTGTGACGTTTTCAATTTACTTACAATATTCCTTAATATATACTTAACTTTGGGTGCTTACTTTTCATTTCTTTTTAGCTTAATAATATATATAAGCTAGAATTAATCGATGGAAGGATCGTCGCTGTAGTCGTTGCCTCGTAAGATATCAGTGAACAATGGCTCGATTTGTCATCGTTAGCAGCATGCTTATAATTATAATATTTTAGCGTTTACAAAAGCGTTTAATTTTATTTAAAATTCGTAATAAATAATATGTACAATTTTGAATACTAACACGTTTTTTAGATTAAATATTGCTTTATTATTAATGGATTTATTGAGAAAAAAGATATGATTGTCATAAATTGGGATAGTGTCATTAATTGGGATATTCACCTTATATATTTTTTTTACATAATACGATTCCTCTAATTCCTCTGCGTATAAAAGTATTAAGGTAAAGTTACCGAAAAATCAATATTTTACGAGATATTTTATACTTTATTGTGCCATATTTCGATATTATAATATGAAATATCTAGTAAACTATTGATTTCTTGATAATGGTACCTAATATTTTTAGGCACAAAATACTTAATGAGATGAATATCGATTGATATAAAAAAAACACACAGTTGCTTTACAAATTTGTAAGAAATGCATAAACTTACTAAAGTCGAGGGGCAACCTGAAGATATTAATCGATTTCGAAATTTTATCCAGACTATATTGAGTATCGGCCCATCTTAGTGTATATATATTTTAGAGATGTGCGAATCAAGCCTTTGCATGGTCGAATCGAATCGAATCGAATTTTTATAACATGTTCGAATTCGAATCGAATCGAATCTCTTTAATTCAAATACGAATCAAATATGAATCAAATTTTTCCAGATTAACATTATATTAGGCGATCGATTCGAAATCGAACCATTGTTGATTCGAAATTCTCGAATTATTCGATTTCGAATCTTGCAGATTCGAATTCGAATCGAATAGAATCTATTGTGATTCGATTTGATTCGATTTGAATTCGAATTATTCGCACATCTTTAATATATTTCTGCGAGTGAAAAAAAATTTTTTCCTCGACCATTTGGTCCAGTGAGTGAAGTACGTTTATCTGCGCTGTTATGCTGTTATTACGTGATGCATGTTTCTGAAACTTGAAACTCGACATAACATTGTTGCTCCCACCGTGGCCGGAAGTTATGACAACAAGCTTTACAAGAGCGCTTCGCGCTCCTGTCAGTGCTTCGTGCAACTGCAGTCTTCATCGTTATCACGAAAGTTCGTAAGATATCCGAAGACGTGACGTTTTAACGCATCTTATTTTTACTTGCAATTAGCTTTACATTGTACTATTGTACGAGACGAAAAATTGTATTTGTACTCAAGCAGATCACGATCACCTCAAGATGACGTTCAAATAAATCGTAACTAGTCGAAAAGTGACTTTTAATCAGAGAATGAAAAGTTACTTTTTAAAAGTAACTAGTTACAGTTACTCGTAACCGAGTTAAAAAAGTAACTAGTTACCGTTACTAGATACAATTTTTAAAAGTTACTACTCGTTATCGTTACTTAAAAAGTAACGACTCGTTTTCCATTACTTCTGTAATGTTGAAACAAGATCAATCTAAATGATTCAAGATAAAATTTTTGTTTAAATATTAATAAAAGCAATGCAACAATGATACTAGATATATAAAAATACAAATTATAGAAAAAGAAATGCCTATTCGACACGAGCTTCCAGCTTTGTGCTTAATTTTTCAGAGTAAATTTATTATACACATCCAATTCTACAAACTACTACAATTAAATTTTCGATCTTGAAACGCAATTCGAGCCGCTGATATTTTTTACAATAAATTTTTCAAAGTATTTTAAAATATCTCATTAAATTACTTGTCGATTTAATTGTGATCGATTTATGGCATTCATAAGATGTCATAAAACCAATCACAGAGATCTCTTAATATTTAAAGACATCATTTAAAACAGTATTAAAATGAGAATAAACTAATAAATACTAGAGACCCACTATAGTTAAAGACTGAACATTGAATACATGAAAATTTTCTCACAAATTAATACAAAAAGTAACGATAAAAGTAACTGTATAATACGTTACCGAATCAATGTAACTGCGTTACAGTCATAGAAAAGATAACGCTATTACCAATCCATTCCTATTTAAAAAAAGATATGTTAAGTCGATAACTCGCATTTCTCGAAATTATTTGTTACTGTTTTTCCGTGATGCTGATTGGTTATCAGATCGGAAGAGCACACGT
>NW_012028363.1:0-787 GCF_000956235.1 Wasmannia auropunctata | reverse complement strand
AACGGTAATGCCAACGTAGAAAATAATGCGATATTGTCATATTTTACAATAATATATTTTAGACATATATTTTGTTCTAAAACTATTAATTTAATATATATAACTTATTTCTTTAATATTAAATGTATAAGTAAATTAATCATTGCTTGTAATGACCGATAATCATCTTATAAATTATTCATTATTTTGTTTTTTACAGTTGATTTCAAGACATATTCACGACCAAAATTTTTTATCGTTGATTAAGAAAAATATTAATTATAAATATTTCTATTCTTGAAGACATGAAAAATCATGTTATTTCACGAAAGTTTAACTTCTTATGTAATGTAAAGTTATTAATTTTATTTTTAAACAATACGAACCTAAGAAATCTGTCAATTTTTAATTTTGATAGCTTTTAGCTGATATTGTACATCCTAAACATCCTTAAATTTTAATTTTAATAAAACATAAAGAACATAAATATAATTTTGTGCAATTTAATATAAACAGAAAGTAATTTTTAGATTTAAAAACTTTATTAGATAAAAAGGATTTGCATTCTAATATAATAGTAAATATAATAAATATAATATAAAATATAATAAATATATATAATAAAAATAATATCTTAAAAAATTCATGTAGGTAAATGTATGTTTTGCATCACATTTCGTCTTTTTGATTAATTGGATAATCTTAAGAGGATGCTAAAGCCGTCTGTTTTATTAACAAAAATCCCATTTTTATTGGATACAAAATACTTCGTATTAATCGCATAGAATAAAATTTCCTTTTCCACGAT
>NW_012028362.1:34566-36776 GCF_000956235.1 Wasmannia auropunctata | reverse complement strand
TAGAACTGACGCACATGGGATATCTGGGGACCATCCAAGGTCAAGACAATGAGAGGCTTTAGATATTTTCTCTCGATTATAGATGATTTTTCCCGCAAAGCGACGGTTTACTTACTAAAAGAGAAATCAGATGCGTTTGCTTATTTCAAGGAGTACATGACAAAGGCTGAACGTCAAACCGGAAAGAAAATAAAACGTATCCGTACCGATAACGGTAAGGAATTTGTAAATAAGGATTTTGAAAACTTTCTAAGTCAACACGGAATCAAGGCAGAGCGTACATCATATTATACTCCTGAACAAAACGGTGTATGTAAAAGATTCAATCGCACAATAATGGAGGGTGTACGAGCAACATTACTTGACTCAGGACTTCCCGAGAGGTTTTGGGGTGAAATACTAATAGCGAGCACACATGTTCGTAATCGCTGCAGTCACAAAACACTAAATATGGCGACTTTAGAAAAATGGACTAACAAAAGACCGTCAATTGGTCACTTAAAATCTCTAGGGTGTCGAGTCTATGTACACCGACCAAAAGTGATGAGATCAAAATTAGATTCCAGAGCTGATATTGGATATCTGATTGGATACTCCCTTCACACAAGAGGATACCGGATCTGGATTCCAAAGCTAAACAAAGTAAAGGATACCGTCCATGCTAGATTCGAAGAGTCAATCATGTACAAGGATGACATCCAGCAACAAAACAAGCCAAAAAACTAATCAATTAAGGATACACTAATCTACAAGGAAGAAAGTGAATTGGACATCTCGGGAGAAAAGGAAGAGATGATCCCCATTGAGAGTGCTGAAGTACCGCGACCTCCTGACAAGGTGGAGAGAAAACCGGGTAAGAGAAAAGTGGGTGACCGTATAGAGGTCTTTTATTATATAACTTGTAATCCAGACGGTAAACGAGAAAGGATGAGGTCGTTAGAAGATGTACAAAAATATTGTAAACAGAACTCAATCGAATACCTTCCTGAAGAATTCGACTTCAAGACTAAAGAAGAGATTGGACACTTGCCAACACTGAAACCCGCTAAGACAACGAATGCTGAGTCTTCGGACAGCGAATATGAAGATCTGGAGAGTAGAGACAACGAAGATGACGTGAAAACATGACTAGTGATAAATGTCAAGGACATCGTAATTCCGAAAAACTATAGTGAGGCCATCAATAGTACACAAAAACATCAATGGGAAATGGCAATGAAAGAAGAGCTAAAGATGCTGAACCAGAGAAATGTCTGGACCATTGTCCCACGAAGCACTGACATGCATGTGATTACTGATCGATGGATCTACACAGTCAAAACTAATACCAAGGGCCATATACAGAAATTCAAGGCGAGATTGGTCGCCGGAGGTCATCGGCAAATTCTAGGTGTTGATTACGATGATGTGTTCAGTCCGGTTGTAGACTTTTCGTTGTTCAGATTATTCTACGCCATATGTATCAGTGAGTTGGGATGGCTATCATATCAAATAGATATCAAAGGAGCATATCTATATGGCGAATTACAACATGTCATTTACATGCAACAACCACATGGATTCGAAGATGGCACCAACATGGTTTGTAAACTAAATAAATCCGTCTACGGGCTACACCAGAGTGGTAAAGAGTGACAAAATTGCGAAAGACACTACAGGAGCGTGGCTTCGTCCCGCTGAAATCAGCAAACTGCGTTTTTGGTTATAAAGACAAGGTCCTACTATTAATATATGTGGACGATATCGCCATTTTTGCCGCCAATCAGCGGTACTTGGATGTGGTATTATCTACGTTGGAATCGTGCTTCGAAATCAACAAGTTGGGTCCGATAAGTAAGCTACTTGGAGTACAATTCGTAAACGAAGGAGGGGTAATTGGACTGCATCAAGGACAATACATTGAGGAATTAAAGCAGCTGTTTTCCTCAATAAGCAAAGTACCACTATCATTACCAGCATCTCCACACGGAATGCCGAGACCGGACAGACAGAACCGAGAAACCGACAGGAGGTATACGTACCCATACAGGAACCTGTTAGGATGTTTGCAATATATATCCAATAGAAGCAGACCTGACATATCATACTCAGTTAATTATTACGCTCAATTCTGCGAGAATTACGACGAATCTCTGTGGAACGGCCTTTGTGGAATTGTGCGGTATTTGTGGACAACCAGAGAAGCTATTCTACGTTTAAAAACTGACGAA
>NW_012028362.1:6897-31764 GCF_000956235.1 Wasmannia auropunctata | reverse complement strand
CACACACACGCACACACACACACACACAGCGCAGACACATACACAACACGTACGCACGCACGCACGCACACATATACACTCAATATTTGTATTATATATATATATATAATATAAGTATAAATATGTGTGATACATATATGAAGTATATAATGTATTATTGTATATTACAGTACTATATATATTTAATTTTCTTCAGGCATCAAAAACGAAGAGAAAAAGAAATATTGGACGAAAAAGTAATCAAGCGAAAAATCAATCAGCTTGTAGAAAACGAAAAAGAGTATCTTGTTCTACAACGGAAAGTAATGAACAACACATTTTAGAATGCGCAATTAACGCGCAACCATCGCATAATCACGAATCAGAACTTGTTAATAATATATCATTATCTCAAGAAATTCCACTGATTATTATTAATAAAGAAAGAGAAAAATTAATACAACAATTTTATTTGAGTATTTCTTCCTTTGCAGATACTGTTTGTACAGTATGTAACAAGTTATATTATAAAAAACAAATATGCAACACAGCATTATCTAATACAATTAAAGAGATTCTTCCTAATGAGCTTTGCGAACTGAATGTAATAATTACATGTTTTCGTTGTGCTACATTATTAAAAAAAGGAAAAGTTCCGACACAGGCTTATTGGAATGCTATGTTTCTAGACGATATACCTGATGTTATAAGAAATTTAAGTGATATGGAACAAAGGCTCTTATCAAGAATTGTTCCATTTATAAAAATTATTAAATTAGGTGGACGTTTTGGACAATCAGGTTTTCGAGGACAAGCTGTTTTATTTGCGCAAGATTTGGAAGAAATATCAGAGCAATTACCACTATCAGTTGCAAGAACGGGCATGATTATTGTTTGTGAACAGCTTGAAAGTGTTGAACAATGTCGACAATTTCAAATAAACATACAGAATTTGTCAGCTGCTTTAGCGTGGTTAGTTCAAAATAATCCATTATATCGAAATGTTAATATTGATTTTGATGCTGCTAATTTTAACATTTCACAGATATGCCAAGTAATTGTAACACAACAAGATAATCGTAATTCTGATGAAAATGAAAACAATTCTGTTATATTGAGGAGATCAAATAACATAGAGTTAATTGAAATATCTAATAATAGAGCAATAATTAGAGGTTCTATGCACCAAGGTCAAAATATATTTTCTGATTTTACAAGAGGAAAACAATGTACTGCAAATGCAGCTGTGGCTATAGCTATGTGTTTATTACATCATCCTTCAACTTGGACAAAAAATCTTATTGATACAATTTTATTAATAGGCGATGCATTATATATAAAAAGTTTGTCAAGACGTAGTGAGCCTCATTTTGCTGAGATCAATACAGAATTTTTATCAGTAGATGAACTTTGCACTGATATTGAAATTTTTAGGAATATTATTACTCTTTCAATAACACATACTGAAAATATATGTGGACATTTATATAATAATAACAGCATTGAAGGATTTCCAAATTTAAAAAATGGTTTAGACGTTTTCTTTCAAAATCATACTTATGGTATATTAACTGCTAATGGAATTTCTGTTGCTATATTTAGATTTGATAATAAATTTTGGATTTTTGATTCACATTCCAGAGGACCAAATGGTAGACCAGCAAAAAATGGCACAGCATGCCTCATTAGATTTGCAGAGATGCAATCAATGTACAATACGTTAAAAAATACTATACCAAAATCTTCAGAAAATATATTTAATAATCAATATGCTATAGCGCCTGTTTGTCCTTATATTCAATCAAACGAACATCAAATAGAATCTGTTAATTTGACAAATATTCCCGTTAATATGCCTATTGATAATGCTATAGACTTGGATCAAAATATTGAAAATAGGAATGATGATGCTATTCTTATGTCTTCATTTTTACGACCTATTGATGCAAATATACCTGATGTTCAATCTATTATTGAAAGAGAAGAAAATGCTTCATTATATACATTGCGACGAAAAACTACAAATCCTTTACAAATAGACAATGAAATTCGAGCTGAAGAATTGGCTTGGTTTTTCCTTTTTCCAAAAGGACGGAATGGACTTCATGAGCCATTACGAACGTATTCTATAACACCTTTAGATTATTTTCAAGCACGTATTATGTGTCAAGATCACAGATTCCAACGGAATGATTATTTATTTTATTCTTTATCAGTTATGGAATATTATCGAGCTCGACAAAATGTTGGTGTTTGTCTTAGATTAAGACAAGGTACTAATAGACCCGAAGGTCTTGTGCAAAATTTGCATATTAATATGAGAGCTTTACGTGGCTCTAATGCTTATTGGCAAACTTCATGTAGCAATTTAATTGCTATGGTACGCAACTTGGGTCCTCCACAATGGTTTTTAACATTAAGTTGCAATGATTTAAATTGGAAAGATATGTTGCAAGCATGTTTAATTGCAGCAGGAAGGAATGGGGAGAATATTGATAATCTGCAATTTGATGAAAAACAACGTTTAATTATTGAACATCCTGTAGCATTATCTCGTCATTTTATGGTTCGCGTTCATGCTATAATGCGTATATTACAGAATGATAATGCATTATTAGGTGGCAAATTAATTGATTTCTGGTGGAGAATCGAGTTTCAAAACAGAGGTAGTCCGCATTTGCATATGTTATGTTGGAACGAAGGAATTCCTCCATTTGACACTCCAGATGGTATTGCTCTTATTAATAACATTATATCTTGCACATCTCGGACGGGAGATGATGAATTAGATACGCTTGTAGCGCGCGTTCAAGTGTATAAACATACTGCAACATGTCATAAAGATAGACAACATGGTCAATGTCGATTTGGTTTTCCTAGGAGAATTAGTGATAGAACCATATTACTTGGGCCAGATGAAGCTATTCGTAATAATGGACGTTTTTGTATTTTAAAGCGTGATTCTACAGATATTTACATCAATAATTATAATCCTATAATTCTTAAATTATGGGGTGGTAATATGGATTTACAACCTTGTGGAAACGTTACAGGTATAGCATATTATATAGCTAAATATGCATCTAAACATGAACCTCAAGATGTAGGTCAAGCAGTTAAAGATGCGATTAGTAGAGTACAAAGTTATGGCGGAGATATAGGAAAACAATTATTTGCTGTATCAATGACTATACTTCGACATAGGCAGGTATCTGCTTGCGAATGCGCATTTCGTTTATGTCATTTAAAATTACGTGATAGTTCACGAAAAGTTATTTTTCTAAACACATGTTTTCCAGAAGAACGTTATCGTATGTTACGTAACGATGGTTATAATAATTTATACGCTAACATATTTGATCGTTATTGTTTACGTCCAGAATATTTAAATGATCTCAGTTTAGCTGAGTTTGCTGTTACTTATGAATATGTATCACGATTCAATAATTATGAGGAAGATGGAGATATTGATGCTTACGAAAGTGAAAATAATATTTCAAATACATATATTCGCTTACAAGATGGTACAAAAATGAAACGACGTTCGCGTCCTGCAGTTTTAAGAACGCGATATTATACTCTAACTGCTAATCGAGAAGCTTATTTTTATAGTTATTTAGTAGCTCACATTCCTTTTAAGAAAGAAGAAGAACTACTCGAAGGATATGAATCAGCGGAAGAGGCATTTAATGCAAAACGTGATTTGTTACGACCTCTACGCACAGGACAAGATATTGAACAGTTTCAATTTATAGAACGAGAATTACAAGAAGTTATAGCTCAGATTGTTGCACTTGAAAGCGGTGAGATTAATGAACCACCTGCCGAAAGATGCGAGGAGCATGCTCGTTGTATGGTGGAAGGATTGTGTGATTACAATGTTGATTTTGATTTACACGAGGAGCCTAATGAAATAAATCATGTTGTATCTGACGAAGAATTTAGTAACAATGTTAGAAGTATGAACATAGAACAATCTCATTTGTTTGGTGAAATCACTAATCATATTAAACAAGATCTTCAAAATCAAGATATTGAACCTTTACGAATATTTATTACAGGAGGAGCAGGATGCGGAAAAACGTTTCTTTTGAAAATGATAGAACAACAAATTAAACGATGTTATGCTCCAACTATAGACCGGTTATTGAAACCAATATTTGTAGAAGTAACTGCTCTTACTGGAGTCGCAGCCAGATTAATTAATGGACGTACTTTACATAGTGCATTTTTTTTGGCAATAGAAAAAGGGAAGCCTACAATATATAGACAGTTAACAGGACAACGTCTTGAAGATTCCAGACGTAAATGGCGACATATTAATTGGCTAATTATAGATGAGATATCAATGGTTTCATATGAAATATTACGATCAGTTCACCTTCGCCTTCAAGAATTTAAAAACAATAATCAGTTATATGGTGGTGTTAATATACTTTTATTTGGAGACATTATGCAATTACCACCTGTAAAAGGAAATTGGTGTTTTAAACAACCTGTATGTTTTCAAAGTGAACCGCATTTATGGCGATATTTTAATTTGTGTGAATTAAAAGCAAATATGCGTCAACAAAATGATGCAGATTTTGTTGATTTATTAAATAATTTAAGAGTTGGACAACTTAATATTGCACAATACGAAATGTTATTGAATAGAACATATGTCCCTCTAATTAATGATTTTGCTGACGGAGAAGCTATTCGTATTTTTCCAACTATACAATTAGTTAATTCATATAACAACAAAATGATTGACAAATTGGCAGAGAGTCACAGAATTTATATTATAAATGCACGAGATGAGTCGAGAGAACCTGCAACTTATGGTCAAAAACCTCCTGTTGCAGCAATTCCTACTGATCCTAATAATACTGGTGGTTTACTATTTACGCTCAAACTTGCAGTAGGATCCCGTGTAATGTTACGATATAATTTAAAAGTTAATGAAGGTTTAGTGAATGGTAGCATGGGTGTCGTTCGTGGATTTGAATGGCAAGCTTTACGAAGAGACCAATTAGAAAATGGTGAATTACCTAAAAAGATATTCATTCAATTCGACGATCCTGCAATAGGAAACAGTTTAAAAGAATCCAATGGTTATGTTGGTATTTCTCCAATTAGTGTGATATATCAAAGTAATAAAGGATACGGAAATGTAGAAAGAACAATGTTACCAATTATTTTGAGTTGGGCAGTAACAGTTCATAAGTTACAAGGTGTTACAGTAGAAAGAGCTGTAGTATATTTAGGTAAGAAAGTATTCGCAAAAGGTCAAGCATATGTTGCACTTAGCCGTGTAAGATGTCTACAAGGATTAGCAATTTCTGAAATTGATCAGAAGAGATTATTTCAACGTCCATGTGATGAAAATGCTTTGGCGGAATTGAATAGATTAAGAGCAAATCATACATCTTCGTAATAACAAAACATGACTTAATTCAATATATTTTTTCAGCGCCAATATTGATTTTACACAATATAAAAGATTAAATTATCTTAGCAGAAATCTACACATCTTGAAATGTAACATATACATTCTATTACATTAAAAAATTTAATGGGCTGCGAAAAGAAATTATTTTGGAAAGTAATGTGGTAAGTTTTCAATTATTTAATTGTTATTTAATATAAGCCTGTGTTGGAACTTTTCCTTTTTTTTTAAATTAATATATTATATATCAATATAATTATAAGATACAATATTTAGTATCTATTGTGTATTAATATTATTTATTTAGTTACAGGTGAGGTGCGTTATTGGTTTACCTTCTCGTGGTGCACCTTGAAAACAAATTTGTTGAATTCTTATCTTTTCATATTATACCTTTTTTTATTTTATTATTATATTATTAATTAATATGTTAGATTTTATGAATGTTTTTATTTCAAAAACTTACAGTTCAGTTACCTTGTATAAAAATAATTTTAAATTCAACAAATTTGGCTAAACAACCAATAACAAATAAAATTATTATACAAATACATACATGCTTTTTAATTTGTTTGTAAGATATTTTTTTTTTATTTAATGTTATAAGTTTTACAAGCATGCATACATGCATATGTATGCATTTACGTTTACACTGTCTGTATAATAATTGTCTTACTTAATAAAAATAAAAATTAACAGAAATAAACTTATTATAAGTAAACATGAGTTCTTTTTATTATCCTTTTCAAAAAAATTATCTTTGTTATGTTACAATTACTCATTTTCAGCAGAGTAAACAAATATTACTTCATTTGCTTCTTATCTTGTTCATAAAATTTTGTTTTACTTCTTAATATAACTAAAAAAAGCAGAGAAAAAACTTAGTTCAAAATGGACATGACTTTTTTTATTATTATCTTTTATCAAAATTGCTATTATTAATATATTATATTAAGATTCAGACTTTCTAAATTGAAAAAAATAATTATTCTTTGGCAGTTACATAAACTTGCATATATTAAATCATTCATCTTATCATCTTATTAAATCATTCTCAAATAGAGTAAACAAAAAAAAATACATATAAACTTTTGCATATTAGTATAATAATAATAAGACTTATCTTTCTTTAAACAATTTAAATCTGTAAAACAAAACGAATATAACTTTTTGATTATTTTCTTTCTTATTATTTTTACTCCCGACTGCCGCCAACCGAAGGTTGTAATTTGGTTCTTTCATATATGTATGTATGAACACATACGTATAGTTACGCGTTATTTGTATGTATTCTTGGATACATTTGAGCCTGAAAATGTTATATTCTAATTAGTTCGACAGTTATTCAATATTTTGCAGAAGAAAGATTTGTTGGATGTATACATATATATATGTAGATATACATATGCATGCGCGCGTGTATGTGTGTATGTGTGTGTATGTGCGTGTGATTATATGTATGTACTTTAAATCAAAATTGTCAAATTACATAAGTGCAAATACGTACTTATCTACTTAGGACATTGACTAAGTGCTTCAGTACTCTTTCTCGCCTCAGCTGAATCCACTTACCGGCGCGTGTTCCACGTGCATCTGTAATATGTATATACATAATATTTTTGTTGTTGTTTAGTTACTAAATCTAATAATATAATAATAAAATCACTCTTATTACGTACAATATTTTGTGGAAGTATTTTGTCTACTTGTCATGCGATAATTATTATGATCACACGATCGATCATTATAATAATTAGAACTATCATTTTGAGATCGACGGCCGTGAGGACTGTGCTCTCGTGATCGATGTCCGCGAGGACTATGCTTTCGCGATCGACGGTCGCGAGGACTATTATTTCGAGATCGACAGTCAACAGGACTGTAATTTCCACATCGACGATCGTCATGACTATGATCTCGCGACCGACGGTCGCGAAAACTATGTTCTCGCGAATGACAGTCGTGAGGACTGTGATCTCGCGATCGACGGCTATCAAGACTATGATCTCGCGATCGACGACCGTGAGAGCTATGCTCTCGAGATCGACGGTCATTAGGACTATGATTTCGTGATCGACGACCGTGAGAACTATGCTCTCGCGATCGACGGCCGTGAGGACTAGGATCTCGCGACCGACGACCGTGAGAGCTATGCTCTCGCGATCGACGGCCATGAGGACTATGATCTCGCGACCGACGGCCGTGAAGACTATGCTCTCGCGATCGACGATCCTCAGGACTGTAATCTCCAGATCGACGGTTATCAGGACTATGATTTCGTGATCGACGACCATGAGAGCTATGCTCTCGCGATCGACGGTCAAGACTATGCTTTCGCGACCGACGACCGTTACAACTATGCTCTCGCGACCGACGGCCGTGAAAACTATGCTCTCGCGACCGACGGCCGTGAGAACTATGCTCTCGCGACCGACGGCCGTGAGAACTATGCTCTCGCGACCGACGATCTCGCGAATGAGAATTATAATTCTTCTCTTTTATCAATGAATGTTTATAATTAAACTTTTGGTGGCGATCGTGTAATTCATTTTTTCGATTATCGTAGGCAGTACGTTTATGTCGAACACTCAGTGATTTTATTTCACCGACTGAGACATTATCTGGTGATCGCAACTTCGAAGGTGAAGTTTGAGAATGTACTACTTGTCCCAAAATTATCTCTTCATATCTACAATTATTACAATTAAAATTATTTAAGTAAATAATAATAATAATATTAATTATTGTATTACAATTAACATTACATACGGTTCATTATCTTTGTTTGTCTTTCTAGTTAGAGAGCTGTATATTTGTGGAGGACAGTTCTCTTGGTTCTGTTGGTTGTTTTCCATTTGGTTGTTTTTCTTTTCGTATTCCTTCTTTCTCGGTTGGCTTGCTTGCTCTCGCCCTTTTAAAGTCCAGCACTCTTCCCTGAGGTGTCCGGCCTTTTTACAATAGTTACAATATTTGTCTATTGCATTTACGCCAGCCGTTTTTATCTGCTTTTGGCAAGCTGAATTTATTCGCATATCTGTTGGTACGGCATTCCTGACCTATGTGCCCTGCTTTGCCGCATCGGTAGCACTTCGGGCTCGTATTTCGGCCTCTATCCTGCTCGCTTCTATTACGGTCAGTGTTGTAACTTGTTTTACTCTGGAGCCTCTTTAGCTTTTCTTCCGTTGTGGCGCCCAAAATTGCTTCTTTTAGCGTCGGCTAGTTCCGAGAATGCACAATAGTCTGCGTTTCCTCTCGGAGCCTCATATGAAAGATTTCGAGAGCTATTCCCTGGACGGTCTCTTGGACCCCTAGCTTTTGCTCTGTTGTTCTCGGTTTACCTTCTATGATAGCTTGGTAAAATTCAATTGATAGTTTCTCTACGCGCGTTCCGTAATCGCGCGCGCTCTCGCCGGGCTTTTGCCGCTGTGCGTAGAGTTCGTTTTGGAGATGTGCCGCGTTTCGCTTTGCCAAGTAACACGCTTCTATCTCCTGCTTTAATTGTGCGTACGAGCGAATATCCTTGGTTTAGAAGTCGTACATGGCCTTCCCGGTTAGCTTAGTGCCTAGGATCGCTCTTACTAACGCGTTTTCTTTAGCCGGGTCTATCTCTTTTATCGCGTAATCACACGCGTTTAGAAATTCCCGTACTTGTTTCCGCGACGATCTTTCTGTTTTTTGGAATCGATTCTTGCGCTTCTTTTAATTTTATATATTCGTCCCCTGTTCCGCGTTGGTTTCGCACATCTTCGCCGGTGCGCCCGCACGTCGTGTCGAGCGTCGCGTTAACCGGTGGGCGTCGAGTTTCTCCGCGGTTCTCATTCCGTGAGCCTTCTATTTGATCTACACGGTATTGTAGCGCCTACATTGCCGCGAGTAAATCTCCTAATACGGCGTCGCGGCAGCCCCGGGCTGCCCTGACGCACGCGGGACTGCTGATCCTCAAAGTCGATTTATTTCCGCGTCTATTTTTTCGCTAGTCGGCGGTAAGTCGATCTTCTGTTCGGGCGGTGTAGTCGGTGGCTGACGCGTCATTTCTAGGCTTGTCGCGTCTCTTGATGCCGTATAAAATTCCTCGGGATCGAATACGCTACTGTCGTACGACGTCAGCGAGAACTCCTTTCTAAGCGAAAGCCTGCTTACCGCACTGTCTGAATATGCGGATGCTGCGTACTGTGGGTGCAGTCTGTTTGTATCTTGTCCGTCTGTCTGTATTATGCTTGTGTCAATGTCGTCGAATTGAAATTCGCGCTCTATTACGATGTTAGGGTGGAGCTCGAGTTCGCTTTCGGCTGAGCTCTTGTCAGAATAGTACGCGTTTAAATTTCTACGCACGCTGTCCCTAATGTCGCAAACTGCTTCTTCTACCACTCGCACGGGGTTTACCGGAGTAGGTATAAGTGCGCGGCGTGCTGGTTCGCTATGTAACCAGGACGTATTTCTTTCACGTCGTTCCCTATTTGTGCTTTCCGACATTGACTACTTTTCGCTATATTAATTGCTACGGACTTACAGTATAATCGCTAATCGCATGTTGTCCGCTGTCTGCTTTCGTAGTGGTGTCTGTAGTTGAGCCGTTGCGGTAGGTCGGTGCCGTCTCAGGTTACGCGTCGGGCGTCGCGCTTGTGGCCGCTACCGGGTGACTCGGGCGTGCTGCTATCCGCTTGGCTTCGGCTGCTTCGCGCTGGCTCGATCCTTTGCCTTACTAATCGCACTCGTTCCCTTTTTGTTTCAGGTGACCAGAGATGTCGGCTGTAGGTCCTGTTCCTTCCGGATGCGGATCCCACCGCTGCCACCAATTTGTTGTGCCCGGGGGTTGAGGGGCACAAAAGAGGATCCGACTCCGCGGGGAAACGGGACTTCACTTTATAATAAAATACTCCGACACTCAATATAAACTTTTAAGACAACATATATATTCTTTAATTCACGTTGGTTCACAGATTTGATTTCTTTTAACACCTTCATCTTATTTAAGAGAAGTAGATTAAATTTTTATGACACACGTCCGTCTTGACACGACCGGTCGTGTCAAGACGGACGTAAAAGACTGACCGCCCACGGCTTATCGTTGCGCGTACTTATTACTACTGCGTTGCCGCGTCAGCGCTCAGCATTTCGGTAATTGCATTGCGCGACTGTTCTCGGTACGTCGCTGTTAACGTCCTTTGATTTATTGTATTTTCGAATATAATATTATTGCTAATTTTACGCCGAATGCCTAGCCGGCTCGAATGATTATTAATTGGTTCTTAAAATGCTGATTGTTGCGAGGGCATCGGCCTCGCGACATATGGAATATGTATACATGTATATAGAACTAAATATCAATTTGCATATATATGTACAACAAGTGATATATTGTGACATTGTATCGTAGAATATAGAGAATAAATTACAACATAATATATTAACTTATTCGCAGGTGATTTGTGTAAAAATATATATTTAGCGCTGAGTTACATCTAATACACAATTATTGTGAATTTAATTAATAAATCAGAGTCGGGGTGCTCAATAAAGTTACCACATATATGATATACACGATGATTTTATTCAAACACAATTGAAAAATAAAATTGATATTGAGTCTCGCGTGTAATACAAAAGAAAAATGGTAACTGAAGACACAAATGAAATATACGACTTGTTAGCTCGCAGCCACGACACGAAGTGAGTCGATCGTCGCGATAGAAAGGAATTTCTCTAGAAAAACAAGTCGAAAACAACAAGAGCGACACATATCGTCACCCCATATATCTATAACTTTTACATGTGTTGATCGGTAATTCTTAAATTTCGACTATACAGAAAACGTTATTTTCAACAACACTTTTCTATTTATATAAAAATATTTTCTACGTTTGAAGTGTTCAATCTAAGAAAACCTATCCTAACAAGACAAAATTTACATAATATATGATTTACATTTCACACAAGTTTTCAATTGCACATTCTTTTACATTTGCCATTTAAAAGTCATTGTTCAACGCTTTCTCCCATTGCCATGACAATGCCCCAACTCCATAAAAGAAGTCTGTAAAGTCTTCTCTGATCTGCTTCGCTTCAATAACATTTGACAAGGAGTTTCTTGGTAGATCCCTCAAGCCGTGAGAAACTGTTGTACGGTCTTGTGGTGTAAAATTTGAATATCGTCGCTGTTTTGCATTCAAATTTTTCTCAGTGAACATTACGAAATTATGCAAGGCTGTTGTTGCCTGAATAATTTTTCGAACTGTGGGCACCGACGCATTTATGGGTCTTCCATATATCCTCCATCTGTTAGCGAGTATTCCAAAAGCACATTCTACTGTTCGTCGAGCACGAGTTAATTTATAATTGAAGACTTTCTTCCATAAGTCAAGATTTTTTTGTTGAAATGGTTTCATCATATAATTCGTTAATCCAAATGCTTCATCTGCAACTAACACATACAGCAACTTAATATTAGTGTTATCAATATACATTGCTGCAGGTAATTGAAGCGATCCATCGCTGAATCGCTTACCCAACTCGCTATTTTGAAATATAGTGCTGTCACAATGTCTTCCTTCACGTTGTCTTCCTTCACCACTAATATCAACAATACTAAAACAGCAATCAGCATCACTTATTTCGAGAAGAATGAAGCTGTCCTTTATAATTGTAGTAGGTGAATCCACTATTTGGTGATGCCTGTAAAATAGAAAATACATACATATATTATGTAGTAAAATAGCAAACCAAATAACATGCTAAGCGTAACATGGTTGAAAAAAATGTACTTTATACCTGAATGACAACGTGCTTTCCATCTGGAGCTCCGACACAGTGATTGAATTGGCAAATACTTTCATATTCTGCAGAAATATGCTCCCAATTAGCTGTAGTTGGTTCAAGAAAAACTTCGTTTTTAAGACAATTCCAAATTGCAATACAAGTGTCAACGATAATTTTTGAGACCGTATTATGTGCAATGCGAAAACTGTAAGATATGAAGGTCATGCTATCTCCGGAGGCGAGATATCGCAAGGTCACTTGTAATCGAGTACGTGCAGGAATCGGTATACGAATGACTGTTTCTTTGGTGATGTGTGGTTCCACAATTGCTAGTAACTTGTTAAATGTCTTGAATGGTATCCGGAAATAGTTAAAATATTTGTATTCGTCCATACACTCCATTTCACGAACAAGATTGTTGCTTGCTCTTTGCATTAGTCTTCTTTCTTCCGTGAATATCGGTTGTACCCAAAACTGACGCGTGTGTCTGTCTTTCTTACGTTTTTTTATTGTTGCATACAACAAATATAACTGAAGTACTGATGTACTAGCGGAATCAGATTTCAGCCAATCATGGAACAATTGTATGTAAACGTTTAATATTACTTTAAATAATAAATGCATTTTATTGTTAGCAGCTTATCATATATTCTATTTCATGTTATTATATTTACGTAATAACACTTTTTACATCAAACCTAATGCAAATAACATACAAATATTTATTTTAGAGCACATCACGTGATCCACTTCCGCTTACATTCCGCTTTGTGGGATATTAGAGAACAAGAAAAGACGGAATAAAATCAACGGAAGAGCTACGATTGGCTCCGCTTTGTCTCCGCTTTCGTTCCGTTTTCGCCTTCCGCCTCTCGTGTGCCGTCGCCCTAACCAGGCACAACAGAATGTATGTGATAATTCCTTGCAACGTGTGCCCAATGTGCACGCAGAGCGCAGTAGTGTAAACACAAGTATGAAAGAAACATGATCAAGACAAACATTATAAGCTACAAGGTGTCAATGTCCTGTGTATTCTCTGTGATTCACATAAAGAGACCGATGTGCGACAAGTATCGCCGGTGCAATTTCTATGCGATCGGGAACTAGGAATACGCGGAACCGGTGAACGCTTTGCGAGACAAAGAGTTGTTGTCGACCACGAGCCCGTGCATGAGTGGCCCCATCACGCGAAACGAAAAGTGTACACGTAATTTCGCGAGAAAACGTACTAGCAACGGGATGACAGGTGGTTCGAGCGTACGAAAACCCGGAACGATCAATACGTAGATTTCAGTCGTGTGAAGAACAGGTACTACTGAACAAAGCAAATCGTCGAGAAGCTCGAGTGTACTAATCTGTACATTTCCACGGGTAGTGAAAGGTACGTCGAGTTGCTGGCGATAGACTTATATACCTACGGCTCGTGGAAGTATCCCGTAGCTGTAAAACGGTTGCTTGACGAGTACAGACTGCAATGGACGCGTGAATAAGATGAACGTGGTGAATAGTTATTATAGGCGGATTTTAACTTAGGAGCTTCGAGATGGGAGCGGGGCGGAAGGGTCCCGCGGCGCGGGGTATCTGCGGGGAGGGGGAAACCGCTAAGGTGATTTTCCGGCCTAACCGTAGGTGCGGGGGTCGCGGGGAAGAGGGAACTGCGTCGTAGGTGCGGGATTTGCGGGTTCGCGGGAAATCACGTCGTAGGTGCGAGGGGTCGCGGGGAAGAAGGAACCGCGTCGTAGGTACAGGATTTGCGGGGTCGCGGGGAACCGCGTCGTATGTGCAGGGAATTGCGGGGAGGAGGGCTACCGCGTCGCGGAAGAGGTGTCCGAGGTGATGTCTGCGCTTGTCGCCGCGCTCGCGGGCCCGCCGCGATTGCCCGCAGTATCTCCGACCCGTTGCACTCGCGCGATAGTTATGATTTTGGACAAGGAATAGTAGAAAAAATTTTATGATTAATATGTGAATTATTTATTCTTATATGTAAATTGAAAAAAATAATAATAATAATAATTCTAATAATAAAAAAAATTCCAAATTTGCCATCTGCAGCAGACAAAAGAGGAGAGTATTTAAAATGAGCAAAAGAGAGGAAGAAAGGAGGATAGAAAAATTATTACTGTCTATTTACGTTAATTGTAGAAAGCAACCGTCCTCCTGCCGGTGGATACGTCGAAGATTACGCGCAATTGTGCCTCCTCTTGCATCCTTGTCTTCTCCCGCGGACTTTCCTCCTCGTGCGGACTCCCGGACACCGCGAATTCCGAGGTTCTAGCTCTTGCGCCGCTGTCCCCTGGCGCCGCGAGAGGATCGGTATCATCACCGCGACCGTCGTCGTCGTCGTCGTAGTTGTCGTCCTCATCGTCGTCAACGTCGTCATCGTTTGTGTCGTTTTCGCCGGAGAAGTCATCATCGCTACTGAGAATGTAGCTCTGAAAGAAAAGCAAATAACATCTTTCTCCGGATAAATAGCTAAACTCTTTGTACTTACCAGGATTTTTCGGCGCTCCTCCGCCTCCATTCTCCGGGGTAGGTCAGGCAGCCACCAGTCGTTCGCCTCTTTCTAATCTATCATCAGGCACTCCCAAATTCTTGTCGTGAATACGCTTCCCGATTTACTTGTGTGTGCACAAAGCAATGTAAATCCTCGTCAAATTTGTTGTGGTCACGTAATACCGTTCTCCAACCAATTTCGCGTTCGCGTATAAGTTTTGCCAGCGGTGGCATACACTGTTCACGCTCCAGTACATGATGGACTGACACGGAGCACTAAAACTCAACATGTAGCCCGATATTTTTGTATTTGAGAAAGATAAAAATCAAATGTGCTAGCATTCAGACACATGTTACAATTAGTTCTACTTCTGTACATCTGTACATCTCAATATGCAAGCATTTAAAGCGTGAATTTTTTTAGAAATCAAACATGCGTCATTTAACATAATTATTAAACGTCGCCAAATTAAATTTTCTATGAAAATAAGCTTTTTCGACAAATTATGAGAATATAAATCGCGGTACGAGAGATTCAGATATTCTATACCTATATAATAAAATGTAGGATGTATTCTTTTCTCCAGATGAGAAATTTTTTAAGCTTGCAATTTAACTTAAGCAGTTAAGATCTTATAGAAAATATATCGAGATATCTTATAGAAAAATATAGCGAGATTGATCTGACAATGACAAGTTTCACAAAATTGTCACGCTTCTGCGCGGCGAAGAGATTAGAGATTGGGAAAATTTACTGTAGGATTAGAACTTACCGCTTGTTCCAAGTACACGATCCCCTTAACAGGCTCTCCCTAATGGACACAGACTGCTTGATCGTCATTTCATTGAAAACCGTTGGACGGTCGGTAGGAACCAGGAAGAGACCCTTAACAATGGATCCGAATTCAAGATTTCCGTAAAATCGATCGCGTCAAGATTGTCCGCACCGCGCAAGGATAAAAGTTCTTATCCGGATACGAAGATTTCCGATCGCCTAACGTGAGGATCATTGAGCGTTGAACAGAAGATTTCCGCTTTCGACACGAAAAAGTCAGTGCGTTTTCGCTAGCAAAATGAATGATCTTCTAGTCCAGCAGCAAGTGGCAATGAGGATCGTGAAACGCGCCCTCGATAATTTCAAGAAGGTCGGTCGCGCGAATTTCACCTGCGGTGGTGTCCGTAATCGCCTTCTAAATCTCAATTTTGCTTACGCTCGCTGCGAGCAACTTCACGCACAACTCATAAGTGTAGCAGCTCTGGAAGGTCGCGAGGCGGAAGAATATTTCTCAGAAAATCGATTCGAGAAGATAAAGGATATCTACTACACTTCCTCGGACTATATGGCGAACGTCTTTACCGAACTCGAGCCACCTCCGTCGAGTCCTTTTTTTTTTTTTATTTATGAAGGTGGTAAAAATCTTCAAAAGACCCCCTGCGCCTGATACAGGGGAGTGCAGGATTCGACCGGTCGTGACTTGACGGTCTCAGTCAGCCTTTGGGCCGGCTGAAGTTGCTGGCCTTACCGATCGCCTACCTGCTAAAAATCCACCTAGAAAGCCCTCGCGATTTAAGAGAGGGGCCCCGGGACTATCGGAGAGTATTGCTTCAGGGCCTCCTCCAAGAACATTGGGCAGAGCCCACTACTCAGGATCCTGGGGCCTAGGCCCCATGATTTTACAGGCTTCCGCCAGAAAAGAGAAGAACACGACACACCATGATGGATAGCGAAAAACTGCCAATGCAGTCTCTCTACTATCTTTCTTATTCCTTTTGCGAATCCTCAAAGAGAGCTTCTTACGCCTGAGCCTCCGCTTTTCTAGCCCTTTCCGCGTCCTCTTTCCTCTTCATTACCGCTTCGCAGTAGCTCCCAAACGCAGTCCACTTGTCCGATGATTCGAGCATCGCCCTCACGATCGACTCCAGAGATAAGTCCGGACCCACCGCCTCTACCAACGCCTGGCGTTCTGCTGTCCATGCCGGGCACTCGCCAAGTGTGTGGTTATTTGTGTCGCAAGGGTTTTCGCAGAAAGAACAGTCCCCACTAGGGGCCCTACGTATTCGGTGCAAGAAGTCGTTGAAACACCCATGGCCAGTGATCATCTGTGTCATCCTATACGTCAGATGGCCATGCGCGCGCTTGTACCATTGAGACAGATTTGGTACCAGAGCCCTCCTAACTTCAACCGCCGTTGTATTTGGCTGACTATATTCGTCTTTCCATTTAGTCAGGGCCACATCCAATGCCCTTTCCCGTATAGTGTCGTGCATGCGTTGTGTAATCCGTATCTCCTCGGCTTGAATTGCTTGCGTGTCCATATACACATCCCTATATCTATCCGCTAAATAGTCAACCGGGATAACCCTAGCTAGTAGAAACGCCGCTGTGTAAGACACTGTCTTGTACGCCGCCACTACACGTATCGCGATTTTTCTCTGCACAGCTCGAATAGCCAACTTAGTTCTCTTATCTTTTAGCAGTGTGGGAGCCCAAATTGGTGCTCCGTAAAAGATAACTGAGTGGATCACCTCGCAATACAATTTCCTCGCGTGTTCGTTTGGGCCTCTCAGGTTGGGCATTATTCTTGTTAAAGCTAGCGTCATTCTCTCTGCCTTTGGAAGCAGACGCTTAAAATGTTCCCGGAACGACCATTTCCTGCTTAGCACTAACCCTAAATATTTCATTTCAGCGTTTACTGGGATCAGAGAGCCCTTAACTACGATAGCCTCCTCTTGCAACACTCTGTGCCCTCGGGAGAAAGCGCATACCTCTGTCTTTTGAGGCGAGATACTTAAACCTAGCTTCTCTATTTGCCTGATCACGACTGCGACTGCGTACTCCGCTCGGGCAATAGCTTCCCTAATATTATCCCCCATCGCAACTATAAGGGTGTCGTCCGCATAGCAGATAATACTGCAATCACCCGGGAGTTCCTGCTGCAGTACTTCATCGTACGTAAGATTCCAACCTTCCGGGCCAAAGGCGGATCCCTGGGGGACTCCACAAGTCATCTGGATTTTTCTGACTTTCCCCTTGCTGTCCACGAAGTTAATCCATCTATTCGACAAGTAACTGCTCACAGTGACCCTGAGATAATTTGGGATCTCCTTTGCCACCAGGGCTTCCCGAATTCTTTCCCACACCAGGGAGTTGAAGGCGTTCGTGATATCGAGAGATACCGCCACGGCGAAGCGGCCCTCTCCATACACCGGTTCCAATATCTCTCTTAGGCGAAGGACGGCATCAATCGTAGACCTTCTAGTGCGGAAACCGAACTGGTGAGTAGACAAACCCACCCCTTCCTCCAGACATGCCCGAATTCTTTTTACTAAGATCCGCTCAAATAACTTCCCTATCTCATTTAGGAGGCAGATTGGTCTGTATGAAGATGGCACAAGGTCCGGCTTCCCTGGTTTCTTGAGGAGGACGAGCCGCGCAGTCTTCCAACAGGATGGGAATGTCCCCTCTCTAAGACATGCAGTAAAGCATGCCGCTATCCTCTCGGCACAAACAGGTACAGCCACCTTAAGAGCCTCGCCTAGTATACCATCCGGGCCAGGGCCGGCGCTTTCTTGGATCCTAATTTGGATGCAGCCAGTTCCACCTCATGTCTACTAACCGCAAAATCTTTATCCCACTGGACTGCTTCTCTTGGTCTAGCGGCCAACTCCTCATTTCTGTCGGGGAAGAGTCCTTTTACAATCTTGAGTACCTTCTCCAACGGTAGTGTCTCGCATATCGGGCGACTAGCGGGCTTCATCCTGTCCATTACAATTTTATAAGGGCGACCCCATGGATCCCTGTCTATCGTGGCCAATAATTCCTGCCAGGCCGAGCTTTTTGCTTTTTTTATCGCTGATCTCAGGGCCTTGCGTGTTTGGGACAACTCAACCTCTAACGCCGACGCCAGTCCGCGTTGCCTCCTATGTTCTCGTATAACTTTTCTTCTTAAGGCGATGCATTTTCTTCTAAGGTGCGCGATGTTGTCACCAATACACAGCCTTCTTCCCTTTGCTCTTGAAACGCCGCATGGCTGCATCGGAAGCTAGGGACATTGCATCTTGTAGCTGTGCCGCCAGATCCTCAGCACTGGTGTTTTCCGTCTGCCTGGGCCAGAAGTATGTCGCAATGCTGGCTTGGAGTCGGTCCGCATTCAGGCTTTTCCTGTTCCATTTTGGAAAACTGCTTAATTCCGTTCCGCGTTCCCACGGTTTCTGGCCGCCGATTTGCATGAGTATATATCTGTGGTCGGAGAGTGTCTCCGCCTCCGCCATCACTTCCCACGATTTCACCATACTAAGAGCCGCGGGAGAGGCCCACGAAAGATCCACCACTGACCTGCCTTGTGGTCTTACGCAGGTCGGCACTAAATTATTGTTTAACAGTCTCAGATCTCGGGTCGAGGCCCATGTGAGTATCGTCTCTCCCCGACTGGTCGGACGCGTATTATCCCATATATGTGAACGAGCGTTAAAGTCCCCTACCACTAAGAGCGCCTTATTGGTATAATCCGCTACCGCATCCCCTAGCGCGACCAAGAACATCCTAAACTGGTTGATGCTCTTATTCGGCGAGAAGTAGCAGGAGACCACGATAAGTCCCTCCCAAGAGACCGCCACGAACCCCTCGCCCTGAGTTACGACGGAAACGGTTTCCGGAGGTGTACGACCCGACCACGTCACCGCAGCCATGGGGGTCTGCTCGGAAGATCTCGCCCATCTAGGGTCGTTAGGGACTCGATGCGGTTCAGACACGCAAGCCAGTCCGCAATCCAGATCCAACATAGTTTGCGAGAGTAGATCTTGGGCCCTTGGAGATCTATTTAGATTTATTTGGATGATTCTTTTAGTCATTTAAGCTATCTTCGGATTAATGGCCTTATTGCTCCGATTGGCCCTGGTTTCGTCTCGCCTAGGGCTTCGCTGCTGATCCCTTCTTGGTGGGCACGGGGGGCAAACATCCGATCCCGCTCTGTGGTTGTGACTCATCCCCTTATCTCTACATATCGGGCAGCTCGGAGACCTGCCGCATTCCCTCGCGGTGTGTCCTTTTTCTCCGCAGTTGAAACAGCTGTCAGTCCTATCTGTTTCGCTGGGGCAATTGTCCCGGACATGTCCTACCGCCATACATCTATAACATTGCAGGGGTCTTCTCCTCAGAAGCACCACACTTGCCGTAGACCACCCTACGCGAAGACCACCCTGCTCCGCCAGTTCGATCGCGGTTTCTAAAGGACACTGCAGCCACACGGTCCTCAAGCCGTTCCTGGCAAGTCTAAAAGAACCAACCCTGATGTTTTCTACTCCGCACTTTCCAGTCTCGGCGATCGCCAGCTTTAACTCCTCCAGGGTAACTGACGCATCAAGACCCGCCAATCTGAGCTCCCCTCTCAGCCTGGGTCTTCTAATCTGTACTTCGGTCTCGCGAAAGGCGTCCCTGAGCTTTTTCGCCAGAGTGTCAGCCGCCTGCGAAGTGTCTTGTCCAGGTATCTCTAGCAGGACTCCCCCTGAAACTGTGTTTCGCATCCTCGTTTCTTGGATGCCCAAATCCTCCAATACGATCTCATCGCGTGCTTTGCGGATAATTTCCGCGTACGACAGCCCACCTCCCGGGCATGAGATTGTTATCGCCGACGAGCGAGGTACCCGTTTGCGAGGTATCCTTTCGTTCTTCTTGATCTCCGCCCTTGCCCTCGGTCTATCAGTCGGATACTCTTCGCTTGCCGGTCTTTGCGCTTCTCCCAATGGTACACGGATGTCCGCTCTCCTATCTCTCGCCCCGGTTAATGGGGGGTCCTCCCTCAGATCCCTTGGTTCCTCTTCTGTGTTCCTCCCTTCGTCTGTCAGGTATCTGGGTGTCGCTTTGCGTGTCTTTCGCGTACGCTTTTTACTCCCTTTTCTGCCAGCCGGTTCCACCTGTGGGGGGTCGCTCTTCTCTGTCTCTTGGACCTGAGATGCCGCCTTCTCTGGTGGCTCGCTCTCTTCTCCGCCCCGCTGAAGCCGGTCTTGGATCCTTGAACAGCAGTGCCCTTCACGCATCCCATTTCCAAGGGCTCCCCATGCCAGCATTTGAGTCCTCATGGCGTTTGCTACCGAACTACTAATGGTGTCACTCAGTTTTTCGAAGAAGTCCACATCTATCACCCTTTCCTGTCTTTTTGAGGAAGTCCGTACTGCCCTCCTGTTTAGTGACAAGCGGTTGGCTTCTGAGCGCGTTCGTGAGACCTCTTCCATGCTGATATCCATTTCAATCCCCCGGGGGGGGCTCCAACGATACGGCCGGCGTGACGGAGGAGCATCCTGGCTCAGACTCCATTCTGTCATCCGGACCTCTCGTCGCAGGAAGCCCGCACCTCAGCTCCTCCATTTGCAGTTTTAGTCTAACATTTTCTTCCCTGAGACCATTCATCTCCTTCTGTATATCCAGCAGTCTAGTTCGAAGATAACCAATATCACCCTCTTGTGTCGCTCTCATCGCCAGGACCCTTACTATCTCAGTTACAGTGCCAATGTTCACCTTCATCTTCCTTGTTAACGGACCGTTTATATTTTTCGACTTGTTCCGACATTCCTCTGTTTCCCTGAGCCACTCTACTGCTGCGACCGCCATGTCCGATGATGAGAGGTGCTCCATGTCTTCCAATCTAAGTTCCACTGCTTTTCTTTGAGAATCGGAGAAGTTACTCCTTGGGGTCTCGTAGATCTCCTCCCTTTCAAGCTCCGGAGAGCTAAAGACACTTAATTTCCTCTTCTTCTTTCCCGTCTTCACAGCGTGAGGTCTTATTACAGATGATCCCGATGACGTCGAGCCCCTTCTCGAGCTCGTTCCCTCTTCTACCGAGGCAATTTCTGGATCTCCATCTCCAGGGGTGACGGGTCTAGGCACTTGGATTTGGGTGGACACATACTCCACATCCCCCTCACCTGTTGCCTGTGCGGCAGCTTTTTTTGATCTAGTAGACCTTTCCACGGGATCCTTTGGCGCAGCTACTTCTTCCTCCTGTTGTGTCTCCGCGGGTGGCTGGGGGGTTTCGCCGTTTGTACCCGGCCTCAGACCACACCTCGCTGGATCCACTTGCGCTTTCTCTCTCTTGGCGATCATATTTTTGGGCAAGGGCCTCGCCATAACCCCTGCTCCACTCCCAGCGCATGTTGTCGACACGGGGGGAGAGGGACAAGATTCCCCCGCGCGCCGTTCCCCAGGGCTCCGATTTCCTGGAGGGGTTTTGTCCTTTTTTGTTGTACTATCCATAATTATTTAGAATTTGATTAATACTCCACTGAAGTTAATGATCCACTACAGGCCCCTTCCTCCGCAGAAACAGCGTTGTACGCCCGCAGGGGCGTAGCACTGCAGGGGACAGGTGCCTGTCGACGGTGCTAATCGCCACTGCACTTGGGCTTCACAATCGCAAGGGGCCGGAGGAGGAGCCAAGCTCTACTCAACTCAACGGTTCCTGGGCAAAGGAGCACCTATTCACCGCAAGGTAAGACGCACTCGCGACCCTACACTCTGATAAGTTTCCCTTAATATTAACTTAATCGCTAATCAATTAACGCGTAATAATAATGATGATAACGCTAAACTCTAGCATATCAAACCGAACAAATACTTATCAACTATTAACAACAATGATGATAACGCTATGTGTAAGTAACTAAATTATAATGACGCAAAACTATTAATGTTTGTTATATATGCTTTAAGATCGTCGATAGCTCTACAGATAAATATATGCTCTTGCAGGTATCAACTGTCCTCCGTCCTCGCTTAATCCGCCTTTATGTTTTACGCCCGGAGTCAACGGAAGCTCGACTTTATTTAAATAATATCACCCTCCTTCTATATAAGCCCATCGGTCAAAATATCAATCACCGCGGTAATGAGAAGGTGGTAGTAACAATAACCCTCGTGCTAAACTGGCTATACTGCCGCCACCCGCAATCGCAATTCTAATTATCTTGTACTATACTAAATATATCGTCGTCCGCGAATAGCACTCTGCGGCGCGAGTCATCTGCACGCCACATGTGTTCTCTCTCTTTCTCCCCACAGGATGACACAGCAACAACTCCTACCTCTAATGCGAGAGACCAGTGAAGTACTCTCGCATCTAATCACCCCCCGAGCACGTGGCGCGCACGCACTCGACGAATGTATGTCCCATAGGATTCGAACACACTATCGGGGTTTTCCTGCGCTTCGCGACCACATGGCCATCTTATATCACACGTTATCCGACCCGCATATATGTTCGGTTAATATTCCTATGCAAAGTCGGAGGACCGTCAAAGATAATGCCAAACCGCCCCTGTGTAATGCACCGAAGCGTACAAAATGCCGAAAATTTACAATAAACTCCGGGAGGGGTATTTCCGCCCCTATCAGCACGACATGCCCGGTGTGGAAACGACAGCCATGATGGCACCCTCGGCCCCGGCGCATGTGCCCGTCACCAAATTAGCGATTATCTAAAGTATTTTTGACGATCGCAACACGAAACGCACGTCACTCGACTCGGGATCGAAAACTGCACACAATAGAAGCACATTTATCGCACTACACTCGCTTCTACCACACGATCGTGTACGGAGACTACGGAGCGGCACAGAGGCACGTCCATACCCCTCGACGTCCACGAGAGCTCTCCACCTCCGTCGAGTCCTGGCTTGTCCGTCAGCCAGGACTCGTCAACCCCATCGTCAACTTCGGTCAAGATAAGTAACAACTTACCGCGGTAAGTCTGCCAAAATTCTTCGGCGATTTAAGCAAATGGGAGTCTTTTCGGGATCAATTTCGCGCAATCGTTATTGACAGTAACGATCTCTCGAATGTATCGCGGATGCATTATCTTAGCTCGTGCTTAAAGGACGAAGTGCGTAACGTGTTACGATCGTTGTCCATATAGCCGGTTCTACATTAGTTGCAAGCAGCCAATCGCATAGTCGCAAGGAGTACCTACTTCCGGTCGTAACGTGTCGCAAGCAGCAATCGCAAGGTTTGGCCAAAACCAAAACTTGCGTCTCTGCGATCTTGCGACAACCAATGAGTATCGAGCTCCCCTCTATTTGGCTTATTCGTTCGTTAAGTTGTTTTGTGTTCTATTATAACCTATCTGTTTATAACCTATCTGTGATAATAACGTACGTGCTAAATAAGTTAGTGATAGATTCAATATTTTATTATAATAATGAGTGATTTAGATTATTTAGAATACAATGATGAAAATGATTTTCTGGATGCAAATGTTGAAAATAATAAAGATGATTTTCTGGATGCGAATGTCTAGAATGATAAAGACAACGTGGATGAAGTACATCGAGAGCTTATAAGACTCGTAAAAATTAATCCGGGACTGTGAGATAAGAAGTCCAAAACATACAGTAATGTTATACAAAAAGATATGGCCTGGGAATCTGTAGCATCTCTTTTGCCAGTTAAAATGACAGGTAAAAATGAAAACTTTATAATAAGAAAATTCAATATATAAATTTTAATTGTTAATTCAAGTTAACTTAAGTTATTGATAATGATATTGTTAAAATATAAACTGCAAATTGTTTAGGGACTGAAGCAGCAAAAAGGTTCCGCGCACTGCGAACAATATTTGGTCGCCACTTTAAAAAAGTAAAACAGTCTCAACCTAGATCTGGTGCCGGATCAAACTGGCCCATTTATCAGCCGCCTTGGCCGCTTTATGAAGAACTACTTTTTTGGCTGATGTTATAAAACCACGCAAGTAAATATACTTATGTTATATTAATTTAAAAATTATTTTTGGTAACTACCTTAAATTATTACAAATTCTTTTTATTTTCAGTACAAAATCAAACATATCTGTGAAGTCTGCAGACCCTGCAGTAAGTGTATTAAAGTCAAGGACAGGAAACAAGCGTAATACAGCTCTTGAATCTAACAAAAATTGGTCACAACTTGGCTCAAGTTCAAATTTTGCACATAGTTCAATGTTACAAGTGCACTCCAATCCCACTTGCAGCACTCACAATCAGTTGCAACGAAGTGATACATCTAGTCAATTTAGTGACACGAATGAAATTACAATTTTTGAAGAACGTGCAGATTTGCAAGAATCGAACCAAACCTTATCTGGCAACGTTACAGGTATTGAATAGTTGCATATGTTTATATATATTAAATTGTTTGCCAGTATTAATATTTATGGAATATTATATTTTAGAGAACGATAATA